>NW_010523949.1:5213-8958 GCF_000687285.1 Phaethon lepturus
CCATCAAACTGCATCCTTTTTCGTGTCAGTCGAGATCACTTAGAGGTGTAGTGCTGAGCAATGAAGCCAGCAGAGCTGAAGGAGCAGCAGTCAGTGGGGCAGGGGACATGCTGTCCTTTTCGGCCATGGCAGCAGCTGCTGGGGGGAGCTGACTGTCCCAAGGAGGGCCAGGTTCATTGAAGACACAACATGGCTCTTGGTGTTTTCTGTTGGCTACTAGATTGCCTCCTTCTGAGCCCCCTGCCTGGCTACCATGCTCCTCAGCATGAACCACCTGCAGAGTGCTGTACACTGGCCAGGCCAGAATGGCTCCATCAGGCCTGCACCTTCATGTATGCATTGCAGGACTGTTTTGGGTGCAGTCTTTGATTCAGCTCCTGCCCGAGCTGCATTCCTTCCACCCTTGAGGAGCCAGTATTGCAGCCTACCATCTTCTGTTTCAGACCCTGACTTGCCTGGTCCGCGTGTTAAAATCATTGTGGGGTGATGACAGGGCAGCACTGGGCTTTTCTTGAGTACCTGGGACATTTGTAGACTGCTTTTAAGGGGTTCTTGAAAGGTAACCTTTTGTCAGGGGACTTAAATTCACTGTATAAGAGTCTGCAGCAGTACTGGAAATATTTTAAGGTTAGAAAAGGATGGATATTGTGAGCAAGTAATGGAACACAAGGGACTTCATAGGTCAGCCCATGAAGGCTGCTGGTCCTGCACACATGATGTCCCTGTGATGGTACTCCTGAGCAACTTCCACTTTTCTCTTGAATTAGAGACAATCAATAAATCAATAGACATTGATCCCCTCTCAGCCTTCTCTTCTCCAGACTAAACAGCTGCAGGTCTCTTAGCCTTTCCTCATACAAGAGATGTTCCAGTCCCTTAATCATCCTCGTAGCCCTCCCTCTCCAAAAGTTCCCTGTCTCTCTTGAACTGAGGAGCCCAGAACTGGACACGATACTCAGATGAGGCCTCACCAGCACAGAGTAGAGAGGGAGGATAACCTCTCTCAACCTGCTGGTCACACTCTTCTTAATGCACCCCAAGATATCATTGGCCCTCTTGGCCACCAGGGCACATTGCTGTCCCAATGAAGGGACAGCAATGAAGGGAAGGCTGCACTGAGATTGGTGGATCTGATGGTTAGAAACCTTCTGACTGTCTCAGTGCTGAATGTATTTTATGGCCAGCTTGCACTCCTTTGTTATGTGCCAACACTGTCCTTTAACTTAAATGGCTCTTCTCCATCTCTGATGTTTACTCTCTGGATGTATTTATAGACAGCAAACATAGGCTCTCTGAGCCAAGTCTTTTCTTCTTTTTTTTGTTGTTATTAAAAACTCTTTATACTCTGCTGTTTTAGTTCATCCTTAAGTACATAAACAGGACAGCATGCTGCATCTTTCATGGTCTTACCAAGGCCTTTGGATGATGGTATTAAAGCATCCTCATCTCTAGTGGAAACTCTTTGCCCAATTATACTAGAATTTCTGATTGCTTTTTACACAGGTCTATCCCATAGGAGGCTATATCTGTACCTAGTGCACCTCAATCTTTGTCCTCCACTGCTGTTCCCAGCTGGAGGAGCACCATTTAGTGGCAGTGATGACCTTTCCCGTTGTTTGACTGATTTTTCCCCCAAATTCTGTTATTCCAGTCCTCAAGGTAATTCATCTTTTGCCTTTCTGATATTTTGAACCTCCTCTGTGTGTTGACAGTACTGTTGTGCATTCTGCACCACAAAGAATTAACCTCATTTGTTATCTTCACTCAGTTGACTGTACAACCTGCTGTCATCTTCCTCTCAGCAAACTCCTTCCTCACTTTTCAGCTCTTGCACGCATTTCTGCCAGCTTAACAGTTATCTTCCCACATTATGGTGTTTCACATGCTTCACTGAAGTCTGGAGGGTGAGACAGTTAGGGATACCACCAAAGGAGAGCGGAGTGTTTAAACTCTGGGAGGCCTGCGTTGTGTTTTATCTCAGCTTATTTTAAAAAGTGTCTTTTATTACTCATCTGCCTCCCTTGTCCCAGCTTGTTTGGTGCCTAGTATAGATCTAAATAATGTACCCAGACTTCTTTTTACTGTATTTCAGAAGTTTTTCTCCAGCATATTGCAAATTTTTTGTTATATGATGGTTATCCCCACCCTGCTGGCTTGCATCTGCTGGTCCTCCTCTAACACTAGGTTGGAGCTGTCCATGCATCTCAATTCGAGTCTGTGAAGCTTTGTGAGTTTAGTCTCCACTTCGAGTGGGAGAACTTCCTTGTCTTCAGTGCTTTCATTTCCATGGGCTGCCCTGCTTTTGCTCTAGACTTGGTACCATCTTTATGGAAAGCTTGGCAAGGGCGTTCATGCAGAATGCTCCAAACTACTGGGTTTTTTCCTTTTTTTTACCTCTTTCTCCTGCTTTCTGCCTAGCACATCAAGATTATATTTCTTTATCTTCCTATTTACATAACTGGCAAGCTCTTTTTCTTGTCAATCTTTTGTGCAGTGTAGCTCTGCTCGACTCTTGGTAATTCTCACTTTGCTCTCCAACTCTTGACCATATTTATGGGTGAGGTTTTCTTCCATTCTTGCTCTTCTGCCTCCATGTGCTTCATTTAATTCTCTTCTCTGCATCATGGCTTGCTCTTGGCTGACTCACAGTGCTCTTGTCTTCAGGAGATGTTTTTCCTCTGGTGAAGGATCTTCCTTTTTTTTTTTTTAAACAGAGTCCTCTGTCATGTAAATCTGCCCCTTGCTGGTTTAGAGGTGGATTTCCAGTTCTCTCCCTTATCATTCTTCTGTCTTTTCTATATTGTTTTATCCTTCATACAGCCTCTCTTTCTTTTTTCTGTTAGGCTTGCTGCTCCTTTCTTCCTGGCCATCCTATCTCCTTCTCCTGCTTAATTCTTCTCAACTCTAGTTTTATTCCTCTAGTGGGAGTCTTTCTTTGCTGCACCTTTTTTGCCCTGTGCATTGACCAGGGCTAAAGATCTATCTTGTTCTGTATATCTTCATGCATCTTCTCCTTTCCTTTCTTTTCTTCTGCTATGGTTGCATATTTCTATTTGAATTTGAGGTGCGTTTCTCAGGGATTTTTTTTTTTTTTTTTTTTCACAAGAAAGCTGTAAAGGATGCTCAGCATGCCTCATCCTTCTCATCTGCTGTTGATGTCTACAATTTTTTCAGGTCTTCCCATCACTGTCATAATTTCAGACTTTTCTTTCCTACTTTCATCTTAAAAAGCATGGAAGAACATCCCACTGCACTTAAAACTTATTATTTTCTGTTTGCCGGATCCCTTTATTCCTGCCTATTGACTATTTAAATTCTTCATTCAGTTGTCAAGCTAGTTTTGGTGGGTTGTTTTTTTTTTTTCCTTCAGTTGCTATATCATAGTTGTATCTCATTCCCAGAACCTCTTTTGTGGCTTGTCTTAGAGAACAGAAGAGTGTGAAAAACAAATGAAAGTATTGCCTTTTTTTTATTAACGCTGAGTTATTATTACTGTCTGCCTTGTGCCAGAATTCAGAATATCAACATTTATGGCAAAAGCTTTGTAGCTATGTGCTGTCAACCCTTAGAAAGAAGATTTGGATATGCTATTTCCTATTACTTGAAGGATGCTCAAGCTGTTGATGTCTATTCTTGGTGAGATGGTGGTATTAAACTTTGAACTAGAATGGGGAAAGAAGCTCATATAGATCAATAGAAACTGGTTAGGCAATATCCCAGTGTGCTCGAATTTCAGTTCTTTCCC
>NW_010523949.1:8989-10071 GCF_000687285.1 Phaethon lepturus
AATCCTAACATCTTTCAACTTGAGTCTGTGTTGTAAGTAAATGAGTGAACTATCCTTGTTATCATTTGGTGCACAGTGGTCTTCTCTGATGGCAATAACCCTGGGCAAAGTTGGAGATTTCAAAACTGGAATTCTCTACAGATAGTTATTTTTTCTTGGGCAGGAGAAAACTCAGCTGCAGTCTTGGAGCTGACAGCCAGGAAAGACTGACTGATACAAGTCCATCATGTACATTGTCTGTGCCTTGGAGGAGAAGGAATGTTTTTAAGTGCATGAAACCCGGCATGAAACCCATTTCCTATTGGAGTCACAGGTGGTTGAACATTTAAACATAGGAGATGTTGGTACTACATTGATATAGACTGCTGTAAGGCGCTCTGAAATAGTCTGCAGCCCTTACCAGCTTCTTGGGGAGGTGCTGATCTAATTTGTCTCAAGCAAGCTCTCAAGGCACATCAAGGTGAGCTGAAAATCCTGAAAAGACTGTTATCTCCTGAGCCTTTACTGGGGATTTGGGCTGATTCCCCTTTCCCCTGATAAGGCTCTTGCTAAACCAGAATCCTATTCTGTAACCCACTGTTACCATTTTGAGAAACAATGTCTTTGGGTGATGGGTTTGATTTTTCTTTTTCTCTTCAATTAAGCCCCACCTAAAAACCACTGCCTCCTCGGAGCTTGGGACAGCTTCTGTGGTGTCCCGGGCTGGGTGGCTGTGCTCAAATGCATCATTTTGCTGATGCAGCACATTAGGCAGTGTTTTTGTGAGGTGTCTGGACCTGATCATCATGTCATCAGTCACATCTCCCTTGGTAAGCTAGAGCAGGACTGATTCGCTGATGGAGACACAGTAGTGTTTCTTGGTCTCTTTGCCCACTTGATCTCACCGGCAGTGACATTTTCTGTTGGCCTGTGAGCCCTGCAGATCCCAGAGTGCCCGTCTGTGAAGAGGGTTTTTGCCTGTGGGGGACAGCCCATCTTCTCTCCATGGGACGTGGCTGGGAGAATAAAGGTGGCCAGTGAGTGCTGTGGGAGAAGAGAGTCCAGTGCAGCCCCTCACAGGTGCTCTCAGGGGGATGGTGTGA
>NW_010523949.1:10093-10477 GCF_000687285.1 Phaethon lepturus
CTTATCCACTTTTGCTTTCGTGCGTATCTAATATGTTTTTCTTTAAATCTTCATCATAGCGCTCCATATTATACGTGCTGTTTGTAGCTATTAAACATACTTGTTTTGAGATAACTCTCTGCAATATGGCATATACATAATTAGGTATAATTAACTCCAATTAACCATATTAAGTTTTGCAACACTTCTCCTGCCATATTCTGAAGCTGGCTTTAATAGGTTTTGTGACTAACGAAACCACGTTTGCAGGTTCAAGTTATACAAACTCATTCATATTCCAGGTGTTTCCTTTTTCATTTCAGTACTGTGCCTTTGAATCCCATCATTGTTGTTCAGTTGTCTGCATAATTAATTTGAAAACTGGGGGACTCTTTCTCTCTGAGT
>NW_010523949.1:10508-21826 GCF_000687285.1 Phaethon lepturus
TGCGTCTTTGGTACTCTTCACATGACACTTCTGGGGGGTTGCTGATCACAACAGCATCTCAGTGCCCAGTTTACAAACTCCTTACCTTGTCAAAGCTAGTTAGATGAGTACACACTATGTTTGACAAAGGTCTAAGTACCACAAATGGTGAATAACACTTCACCTCGCTTATTTAAACACTAACCCAAAATTTTGGCTTTTATTCTTTTTAAAGTCTGCTTCCCCCTACTTTTTCCTTTTAGTATTAATTTTGTTGTTGCTTGTGTTGTGCTTGTTTGAAAGTGCTCTGAAGTGTCATGCATTAAGGAGTTACACAAAACAGGATAAATCCAGTTTGGCAATGAGGGAGAGATGCTAACAAAGTTTATGTGTGAGGAGCATACTCTGGCGTATTGCGGCACCCTGTGGTGCACAGCACCCCACGTATCTGATGAAGGAAAATGGGCATCTTCCTTTGCAGCTCAGCCTACATTTGAAGTTGCCTCTTGGTCCTCTAGATGCTGGCTAACACATTTCTTAGCATATTGCCTCCTAAAGAACAGCTGGAAACAGCAAGAGTGCTAGTGTATATTGTCAGGTCTACCCTGTGTCCAGTTCATGAAAAACAGGAAGTGCATGTACAGTAGCTGCCAGGAATGCTGACACTGGCAAAAAAGGGTCTCTCAGTTGGCCTCCATACAAAACAGTTTCTTGACATCTATGAAACAGTTTATCGCTCCCCAGTTTTTTAAGGCTGCATGGGTATTAATTGCGTCAGGTTATAATCAAGCTGTCACTGATTTTAATGGCCCTTGGATCAGACAGGCCTTAGTTTTTTTATGGTTTCCATTACAGTGTTAATTAACTTAGCATGCAGATTTAGCTATGAAGCTTAGAGATTTCATTTAGTTTTTATAATTTAATTGTGGAAACGTGGCAGTAAAGGCAGATGAGAAGTTATGTGCAATTAATATTGACCCAGGACTACTCAAATGTCAGATAGTTGTCTCTGAAGACTCACTAGGAAATCCAATGTGTTAAATATTGATTTTGTAACGTGGGGTTTTCAAACAACCTTGGTACTGGGCTACCTGTATTCTTCCTGAAGTCAGGACTGTGTGAAACCTCAATGTCTGCAAGAGCCAATGCCAAAAGTCAGAAAATCCTTTCACTTGGCGATGCTAGTAGCAGTGTTAGCTCCTGCAACTTTTTTTCCAAAAATGCTGAAATGACAAACAGGTAGAATTAGCTGCTGTGTGGGTATGGGTGTATGTGTGTGAGGGCACATAGGTGATTGTTTTCACAGCTTTTAAAAAGGAATATGATTTAGAGCTGTTGATAAACAGCTCATGGAAATTTGGGCAATGAAGTGCTTCTATCACAGCAGTTGGTACCTCTTTGCCTGTCCTGAAAGAGTCCATGCAGTGGTGGGAAGGGGGGTCAGCTTCCATGCTGACTTTGTCCTTGGCATAGCCTGCAGACTGAAAGATAGGCTGACTACCATGAGATGTGTTGATATTACTCTGCTGAAATCTCTGTCTGTTTTAGAGAAATGGCTCAGAGGCACTAGGATTTGTACCGTAAGTGGCAAAGACTGCCATATTGAAGACATGAGTAACCTGTTGTCATATCTGCTGGCAAGATTGGTAGTCACAGGTTTAAGGTAAAACTTTCTAGCTGTCTGGATAATGAACTGGGGAACATGTAGCTTGACAGGATATGGAAATGACATTATTGGAAGTGTTCAATAGTAGATTGGGCAAGCACCTGTTATAGATCATTCAGGTAGAGCTGGTCCTGCTGAGGTGCCTCTTTAGCCTGATTTTCTGAGAGGCTGGCATACTGCTGTGCTTTTTGATTATAGCTGGTGTTTGATATTTCAAGGTAAAAAGTCCCTGCTCTGCTGTGAGTCTGGTGTGGATGGAAGAGGAGTTCTCCTGACCATGGGCATCCTAAGACCTCTGGGATGGCCCATCACCTGGGAACCTTCACATGGTGCTTGACATAGCACCCTGTGGAAACTGGGAGGGAGAGTGTAAGACCTTGCCTCTTGTGCAGCACTTGAAATATGGAATTTAAAAGCCCTCTAATTACTGAGGTATGTGTGGCTACAAATGTCACTAATAGCTTTGGCAAAGAGGGAGAAAAAATGAAGTTCCTGAAATAGTTGCTAGATTTAAATTGGAGGTAATGGGAATTGTGCAGGCTGTATCTTCTCTAGATTAACCACTCAGCAAGCGGGGAGCAAGCAAGGAAGACAGATTGGAGAGATATTTGTGCCTTGCAAATTGCAGGGGGTCATTGAGTTAAAAGATGCTGTTAGTCTTATAGGTCAGCAAAACTAGTTTGTTTAAAAATGGAACACAAACAGAGGCAGCGTTAAAAGCGTTTCAGCTGTCAAAAGGGACAGAGGCAACAGATTGCACAGGTAGACTGCTAAGCTGCATGTTAAAGACACAACTGTATGGACAAGCTCAGAACGGCTCTGGGCTGGCATTTATGGAACATGTTGCTCAGATCTGTTGTGCATCATGGTCTGCACAAGACTTGGATGATTGACTGCTACTTGGCATTTCCTTTCTGTCGCACCTCCAACTCTCTCATTCATGATGCTTCAATCTTTGGCCTGTCTTGGGAAGCTCATGTTGCAGACAACAAAATACGTGGCATATTGTGCCTGGTACAGGAGGGGGAAGGAAAGAGAGATGTCTGTGCTGATACTAAAGGATGCCCCTCTCATGGCTCCATATGTTGGAAGTAGTCCCACCTTACAGCTTTGCACTTGAAAGGCTGTCCTGATGCATGGATGAACATGTGTCCAATATATGACCCCTTATTCCTCCCTACCCATTCATTTCATCTGCCGTATAACTCAGCCTTGGGGGACAGGGCACTGGAGGGCAGCAGGCAACCTACACTTGAGCAATTGTTAGATAACAGAGCAGGGCTTCCACAAGGTGCTCTGCATTTTCACAACCTCACCCCTTTTCTATTACTTGTAGGCTTTCAGAAAAGAGAGGAAAAATGTGATCCCTTCGTCTCCCCGCCCCACTTTTGAAGGCAGGCTGAAAGCAACAGCATTTGTAGCAGCCTGATGTCTGAGCCTACAGCTTATTGCAATTTTCACAGAATCACAGAATCATTAAGGTTGGAAAAGGCCTTCAAGATCATCAAGTCCAACTGTCAACCCAACACCACCATGCCCACTAAACCATGTTCTGAAGTGCCACGTCCACACGTTTTTTGAACACTTCCAGTGATGGTGAATCCACCACCTTCCTGGGCAGCCTGTTCCAATGTTTGTCCACTTTCTTAGTAAAGAAATTTTTCCTAATATCTAGCCTAAACCTCCCCTGGTGCAACTTGAGGCCATTTCCCCTTGTTCTATTGCTAGCTACTTGGGAGAAGAGACCAACACCCACCTCACCACAACCCCCTTTCTGGTAGCTGTAGAGAGTGATAAGGTCTCCCCTCAGTCTCCTCTTCTCCAGAGTGAAAAACTCCAGTTTCCTCAGCTGCTCCTCATAAGACTTGTTCTCCAGACCCCTCACCAGCTTTGTTGCCCTTCTCTGTACATGTTCCAGCACCTCAATGTCCTTGTAGTGAGGGGCCCAAAACTGAACACAGGATTCAAGCTGCGGCCTCACCAGTGCTGAGTACAGGGGCACGATCACCTCCCTACTCCTGCTGGCCACACTATTTTTGATACAGACCAGGACGCTGTTGGCCTTCTTAGCCACCTGGGCACACTGCCGGCTCATGTTCAGCCGGCTGTCAACCAGCACCCCCAGGTCCTTTTCTGCCAGGCAGCTCTCCAGCCACTCCTGCCCAACCCTGTAGCATTGCATGGGGTTGTTATGACCCAAGTGCAGGACCCGGCACTTGGCTTCATTAAACCTTATGCAGTTGACCTTAGCCTGTCCATATCCCTCTGCAGAGCCTTCCTGCCCTCGAGCAGATCAACACCCCTGCCCAACTTTGTGTTGTCTGCAAACTTACTGAGGGAGCACTCAATCCCCTCATCCAGATTATCAATAAAGATATTAAACCGTCTCTCCAAGTGAAGAGCTGAAATGCTAAACCGGGACAAACAGCCCCTAACTGCGGCTCTAGCTTCTCCTGGAAAAGCTCCATGTTGGTCTGTGAAGGGACAAGCTGTATGGGGACTGCCTGCAAGCATTGTCCCAGACTGTTTTTCATTACACATAGAAGAAAATACGCAGTTGCCTAGGATAATTTTGGTGGCGTGGTTTGTAGCACAGGTGCACACTGTAGCTGCTTCACCTGCGTTCAGTTACATGTAGTGGCTCAGAGGGCTTTCCCTTGGTGGAACATAAAAGTTCACTTGCAGTCCATCAGCTTATGTAAAAGTTTGAACTATTTCTGTTCAAGTGCATTGCCATACATTTTTAGACTAGCTAAACTTCATGCACAATCTGTTTGCCAAATCCACCACTTTGCTACATCCAGTGAGAGGGTATCAAAATCCCTCTGAAGCTTTTAGGGACTGCAGTAGTGCAGAGCGCTCTGTGAACACAGCCATATTGCTTGTGCATCCAAGTCTCAGGGGGAAAACTGCTAATTTGTGCATGGCATAATTCCCACTTTCTAGAAGTTACCAAAAATACGCAAAAGTCTAACTCAGGAACTTATGCTCAGATTTAGAACATACTGAAATAGGCTAGGGTAGATCCTCATAGACTGCAGTTGTTAAAACTCTGATGATGTGAGTGTATACAGTATTAGATTTACTATTATACAGAATTAAAGCTGTACAGATCTCTGCCTTTTCTTGTTTATCCTCTGCTTCACTTCATGCTGTTGTCCATTTTGCTGTGCTTTGATTCATGGGTCTGTTTTGTCAGTTCCTCAAAGAATCACCTCTGTTTTTTTTCCCATGGAAACTCCTAAACCTGATTCAGTCTCCCTGAACCCGTCTGCCAAGCCTCTCAACATACTTATTTCATTAGGGCTGCTGGATGCTCAAAACATTTCCTCTTTCTTTTTTCTCTTCCCTAACCTCTGTTCTTAAAGTGCATCATTCTGACTACAGGAACCATCCTTCTACACTGGGAAGGAGCTTCACGCATGCTTGCATTTTTTCTGTGCCTTAACTCCCTCAGGAGAAAAATGGGAATGCCTGCACGTTCTAGGATTTTGTTTTCTAAATTGGAATTGTTACTAAAGATGTCTTCCTGTAAAAATGTTTTCCAAATGTCAAGTTTTTTATGAATTAATTTGTTTGTTGCTCTCTGCTGTGTCCCAGGACACTTTGAAAATGAGACTTTTTTCCAAGAGTTTTATTCTGCTATGAATATTTATGTAGATCAAGTTGCAATAAAACTAAACAATTTTCTCATTAGCAATGCAGTCTGCAGAATTCAAATAATTTCTCCTGTGGCTTTATCAGGGACACCGTGCACTTGAAGTAGGGGAGAGGTAAAAAGGTTTCAAAAAAGAGGACTCAGAATTAATATCATGCACTCTAATAGAAGTCTTGAAATTAGCCTTTTTATCATACCATGTTTATTGTTTTAATTTACTTTGGTGGCATTCAGTATTGGTGCATGAGGTATGAATGTCCTTGCATGCTGCATGCATAGGCAGAAGGTAAAAGGATTCAACAGAGCCCTTTCATATGAGAAGTACCTGAACCAGACCATGGCCCTCAGTGAGGTTAAGTGAAAGCACCACTAAAGGGCTTCCAGGTGGGACTCCCTAAGTGCTGAAGCATACCTGGTTTTACAGAGGTGTGTGTTCAACAAGGGAGCTAACCTGGGGCTTCACTCTGGGAATATTTGTTGCAGAGTTTAGAGCAGCCTTTTTGGGTATGCACCTTTCTGCTGGAGGACAGCCCCCATAGCTTTGGCAGCTAAAAATTTAGGAGCTTGCAGTGGTCTTTGCTCCCCATGTCTCTAGCTGGGCTGAGCAGACCTGTGGTGTCAGTAAACCTCTGAATGGAGGTTTCCTAACAGTGAAATGCTTGTGGATGGCAACAGAGGCTGCTGCTAGACGGAAGGTCTGTGTGCTCCCAGCTCTGTTGAGGCTCTGGGGAAGTCAACAGCTTCCTCTCTTGGTGTTCTGCACCCGACAAATACCCACTGTCCTCCCAGATCCGTGCTGTGGGAGATGCAAAGGTGGGGTGTGACTCTCAGGGTAATTTTGGGAGAGGAGGAAGAGGAATGAAGGAACTAAGTCATGGCATTAATGGGGCAAGAAGTCAATAGCCACCAGTGGTCTGTGGCACTGATGAAGGTGGCACAGTAACTGAGCCAGCAAAACTATCACGACTAGCTTAAATGCTAGTCACCCCTTAGTCATGTCTCGTTCCTGTCCCCCTAATGCAGACCAGCGTTTCAGAGACAGTGGGAGGTGCAGTATCTGCTTGTGGGTGAAGAAGGCATATAGTCTTCCTGGAGGGGAAAGCCCTGCCCTGAGCTTCACAGGGCAAATAGAGGCTGGTTGTGTATTTTCTGTTTACCTTTCAAAAAGGTATAGGATGGCTGTCGGGCTGCTGATGCTTTTGCTTGGGTGCAGCTCTTGAAACCTGTGTTTGTTCCTACAGCAGGATGTCCATTTCTGTTCTGTTATTCTGTCCATCATCGCAGCATCAGATCTGTGCCACAAGAAAAGAACAGGGCTAATATCTGTTGCGTGTGGATCTTCCCTTGCTCTGTTCCCTGGTGGGAAGATCTCTGTGGTGGTTTATTAAATAGCTATGTTCTATGTGCTGTTTCCTCTCCAGTGAACTCCAGCAGTGGAGATGGAGCTTATAAAAGAGATAGCATCTTTTCCCCTGTTGTTTGTCTCACACTGTGCCTATTTGTAAGTATTTAGCATTGACAGGCTCTACAGATGTGCCGTTATTTCCTTTAGATGAAATCCCGCAGTCACACAAATGTCAAAACCTCACACTTGCTCCCTCTGTGTTGCAAGAGCCTTCCTGCCGCAGTAGAGACGATGTGCAGAGCAGTGATATCTCATCTCCAGACTGCCTCTCCTCAAAAGCTGGGGCGGACGAGCAGCTCTATGGAGCAGAGCAGGCATTCCTCAAGAACATTTTCAGTATTGTTTCCCTTTCAGTAAAATGATATACAAGCAGCCCTGTGAAGCTCACTTCTTTTTAAATTCATTTTACTCATTCACACAGGCACTGTGACAGCAGTCACTGAGCTAAACCCTCTGATTGATGAGTGTGCTCAACTTGCAAGGTGAATGCTGTCCATCTGGAGGCCAGTGCAACTACGCAGGAATAATACTAGGATTTTTTTCAATAATGCAGTTGCTCCTTTTTGCCTGGACCCTATGTCTGTGTCACGTGTGTCATGGTCCAGGGAGTGTCCAGCACAGCTTAGAGCTACAGTGCTGGGCACTAGCCAGGGAAAGACATCTGCGTGAGTGATGTACTATGACTTTTTCCATCTCAGATTTTGTTCCCTAGTGGGAATCCAAGTGGGGTTAGGAACTGAAATAGTAACTGAAATCCCTGGTTCACCAGGGATGTGATAAAAAGAGGAAAAAACTGTACTGAGGGGAGTTGGGGATGCAGGGCAGGAATGAGAGGGGGAAAGGCAGGCAGTTTACCTAAGAAATGTTGCCACTGAGAGTGACAGGCACCTGGTTTATTATTTAGTGGTGAACGGAGGGTGCTGGCAGACTGGCTTTCTACATGTGGAAAGGGAAGATACCTGGGCTCAGTCCTTGTCCACCCATTTATATTCAGAATAAGCTGCTTGCTAGGTCTGCTTTTGCATGCTTTTCATTAAGTCTGGGCTCATGAAGGTGCTGAGGAGTGGGTGCTGGTCAGAGAGAGGAGTAGGTCTGGACCTGGTGCTGCATGGTCAGTAATGGCAGAGTGCCTTGATGGCTGTCCTGGACTCTCAGCTGCAGATAGTGTTTGGTCTTTTTCAGTTTGGAGACTTACAAAAAAGTGGAAATCACCTCCCACCTCCCACTCCGCATTTGATGATTCCTTGCTCTGTGTGCAAAAGCAGACTGGGTCTTGCAGGATGGGAAGACAGGTAGCAGTGCACTCCAGGTCAGGCCCAGAACATGGGAAGAGACCAGCTGGAGAGCTGGTTGGAAATGCAGGCTGCAGTAAGGATCTGCACCAGTGAGTGCATCTGCAGAAGAGAAAAGGGGGAACCCATAAGATCGCTGCCCAGAAGGTGAAAGGAAAATCAGCATGCACTGAGAGGAGAGAGAAGAGTGGAACAAGCAAACCTGCCATAGGGAAACCCATAGTGCAGTTCTTGGGTCCCTGTTCATTGTAGAGTGGAGGAAACCGGAGGTCCTTCAGAGGGGAGCTGTGAAAATGAGAGGTATTTGTGAAATAAGAGAAAAGCTCAGGCAGTCAGATGTGCTCAGTGAGGGCAGAAAGACAAGACAATCATGCTTACCCATACATAAAAGACTGCTGCAAAGATAAAAGAGTTAGACCAATTATTTTCAGTCATTGGCAAAGGCTATTCAATGAAAATGGGTTTTGAGGTCCAGCAAAGAAAATAATTTAAATACTCCAGTGAAACTTGCAACCTGCCAAGTTTTAGTTCTCTTGAAGCAGAAGGAAAGGATTTCAGTGGGCATGGGATCAGCAGTGTAGCCAAGAATACAGCTGGCAGCCAGTGCCAGTTGTAAAATAGCCACTGGACCCACCTTTCAGATTAGAGAACTTGCAGGGAAGAGCTGAAATATGCCACTGTGTGAAGGGATGCTTTCCTCGTGCAGATCCTGGCAGGGCCCCAAATCTCAGCCCCTGCCTTTCCAAGAGAAGATACAGTTGCTGCAGTTACAGAAGGGCTCTTTTAAAGTGTAGAAGGAGAAGTCAGCTTTGCTTTTTTTTTGTGATTGGATAATAATTAATAGACAATGTGCTAATATATACTTTAGTCCAGTTTTATGAATGCAGTAGCTGCACCTTGTCACTCTATATGGATTTGCACTATGCATATTGCCGTGGTATAGTGCAGATGAGTCAAACAATATGAACTGTGGAAAGGGAGTTGTCTGCAGAACATTTTCACCCGGCCGATACTTTCCCCAGAAATGCCAAAGCATGCAGGGCAGTGGTAGTAGGTTAAGGTCTTGGATTGCAGTGCTAGATGCCAGGGTCTACCACGCTGCTGTGTGTGTACCTCCTTCCTTCTCACATGCTGGTGAATACAATACAATAACAGTGCAAAACTTCTGAAGGCAAATTGACCTGAATTGCCAAACCAAGATATAACACCTCTGGATGCACTGGCTTGATTCCAGCTGTATGAATGCAAATTCTAGCCAGCCAGAGAAATTTAGCAGTAAGCGCAAGTTGTAAGTGGTAAATCTAAATGAAAGATCCAATTAATCTTCAGCTATGTATTTTAATAACTTCTACTGAATGGTCTGTGACAGAAATGCTGGAATATTAAACCAAGACTATGATGTAAAATGCATTTCCTGTCTCTGACAAGTACAATTTCAAGCTAGATTCTGTCATTCTTGCTTGTATTCAGTAGAAACTTTTTGGCTTCTGTAAATCCATTTGCTTGCTAGGAGACAGATTACTGTATAAAGGTCTGGCCAAAAATGATGGAAAAATTGTAGCCTGGTTTTGCTTATACCTAACTCTGGCCCCATCTCCATTTTCGGCATGCATTGTAATTTAGTCTTTAATATTGTGTTAGCCCTGCTGACATGTCAAACTGCATACGTAAGACTATTTTCATATGGTCTTTGTTTATTTGATCAAGCGCTTGATCTAGTGCTTGAAATTTCTGGCCCATGTGGCCTCTTGCAGTACTCTGCTGACAGCTTATTCACAGAATCTGGCATGCAATAATTCTAGCACTAAGCTTCATGTTTTCATCTGGTCCAAGGTTATTTTCTCCCTTGCTTTCTGCCTCCCTTCTCTAGCAGCAGTTTTCATCCCAGCAGAAGGATGCTGCGTGGAAGGCATTGCCTCCTGCAGACACCCTGTGGGTACTTCTTAATGTTAGCTGTAAACTCTGGCAGCTGGAGAACAATGTACACAACCCATTCAGCCACCCTCATCAGCTGGCAGAGGGAAAGGATCAGAAACTTGCAACCTGCAGCCACTGTAGTCATCCCACACCGAGTGGACTGGTAATGTGAGCAGAGCATGCTGCCCTGTTTAGGATAGTTTACTGAATCTGCAGGAAACCTTATTGCGGGAAACCTTATTATCTTCTATAGAAGAGAAACCGGCACAATAACTGGAAATTAAATGTATTCTCCCTACATCACTGGGTCAGGAGTGTTTATCGTATGTGTCTGCATAATCTAGTGCGGCAGTGTGCAGCAGCCTGACCTCTGGACTGCTTTTGCAGTTGGGCTTACATCACTGGAGCCTGTTCTTAATTTCCACGGGAGAGTGTGAGGGGAGAATGAGGATGCGTTAGTCCTACAGAAAGTGTGCAGTCGCAGTGAATAATGAGTGATGTCTCTGCAAGTAGCCCTGCAGTCCTTTATGAGGTAACGTGGTCTTTGACGTCAGTGGGAAGTTTGCTTCCACAAAACCTAAACAGGGACTGCAGGATTTGGTGTCATGGGGTTTTATGAAACACAACTGTCAGAGACACTGAAAGAAATCAAGATGTATTTCACTGGCAGCTCTCCTAGTGTATCTATTTGTGATGCTTTTTTCTGCCACCTTGGTTTGCTGCCTTACTTCTTTGGTCTATATTTTTGTGTCCACTCTCTCTAGCCAGTGTTTCTTTGCCTACTCTGTTAAGACCATGAAGTGGGGGAGTAGGCAGGTTTGTTCTTCATCTTCACCAACTTCACTCTGAGTCACTGTTACAGGAAATGCAGGGGGACATGAGCTTCTAGGAATTCAACAGGATGCCAACCTGCTGCCTTCCTGCTCAATTTGGGTAGAAGAGCACTGTTGATAGCCTTTGCTTGCACTACAACCCCTAAGCCAGTAATACCCAGTTGTGTGTTCGTGCTACTTTGGAGGGTCAGTTTCTATTGTTTTTCATCTCCCTGTGGGGGACAAGATCATGAAAGCACAGGGGAAAACACACTTCTCAAACAGAAAAGGCTGAGGGCTTAAGAGAATTGTTTGCTTTTGGACAGCAGCACTTTCAGTGGAATTACATGACTTGATAATGCCTGACTTTCTAAGCAAAGGCAGTGGATGCAAGAGAACAGAAAATCTCACCCACCCATTTGGGAAGCGCTGATAAGGACATATCATTATGAACCCAACTGACTTTTCCTGCTTGGCACCTTCCAATTACATGCCACTTGTTTTCTTTGTTTAGTGATGAACTTCACTTCCAAATTAGGTTAATGTTCACACTCACTTTGATAGGTTATATTAGGTATCTTTGCTGATT
>NW_010523949.1:21857-26219 GCF_000687285.1 Phaethon lepturus
TGCTCCCCATAGCCTCTCCTGTCAAGCTGTGAACTTCCCATTATCCCAGCAAACAGCTTTCACTCATTGTTATAGGCAGACACTTGCACTTATAAAAACTGGGAAAAATTTCTCTGACCGTGTCCTAAAGCAACTGTCAGGGATGAGCAAAACATGAGTGTGCCTCTGTGTGTGTGAAGAGAAGGGATGTGAGGACGAAGCCAGCAACAGCCTTAAGACCAATCTTAAATGTATGAAATGTATTTTCAGAGTTGGGGATAAAGGCAGTTATTTGCAACACCTCAAGGGAGGTTCATGGGACAGCACTCTGTTTTGGGGCATGGAGTCCTGTGAGGAATGTGGTGCCTGAGGGGAAGCCCTTGGCTAAGTTCACCTGAAAGTTGCAGTGATCCTGGTGGGTGGAGGGAAGCAGGCACAGGAAGAGCAGTGGCCAACACTAGCCACTTCTTTTGCTCCTGTGCAAGACCTACATGGCAGGGAGCAATTCTTGCCACATTTCAAGAGGGGTATGAGTGAAATTCCCAGGTAGTGAGGAGCACATAGCTGGCCTTTTGGTACTTTCTGTGCTTTGATAGCTTCTGTGCAAACTTACAGCTGCATTTATGTTGGGTTTTTTTTTGCCATCTAATTCCCTGTAGTGTAGTGGTGGGGAGGGGTTATGCTTTCTCCATTCATTTATTTTAATGGAAGAAGGGGATAAGGATCATACCGGTCTCTCGCTACCTGGATTCCCTCTCCCGCTGGGTTGTGGTCATTTCTATAATATCATGCTCTTTGGTTTCACAGTTTCTGAACACCGCCATTGTTATGGAGCACCACCAGAAACTTGCCTTTCTATGCTAGAGCAACCTGAGTGCTTGGGCTTGTAAATACCATCCATTTCACCAGTGTGACAGCTGGAAAGGTTATTTGTCCAAAGACCCATGGGAAATAAGTGACAGGGGGAGAATAAATCTGTGCTGGTCTTGGAATTACTAAGTCACTGTATAATCAGATTTCTTGTAGGTGAAGTCCTTACCCTGCTTGTTTTGGTTTAGCCATATATAAAACCTTGTATCACATCAGTCATTTTCACTTGTGCTGCATAGTAGATTTTGAGCCGGTAGACCTCATTTTTCTTCAGACATGTGAGAAAAATCCTGCCACTTCTAGAGTTGCAATGAGGTTAAGGGACATAGAGATGAAGTGAAGATCATGTTTTGATGCTGAATGCAGTGCTTGGGAATAGCTGTTCTAAGTCTGGCCACCCTGACTGAAATACTGCCCTGTCCAAAGAAACACAGGCTGGAGATGAGAGGCCAGGACTCCAGCCTGTAGTCACTGTGTATGTGGGATGCTGGTGTCCACACTGCATGTGGACTGCGTTGCTATGAAAATCACTTGCCGACTAACAAGCACCCTGCAGGACAGAGTGTGTGAAAGAAGGGGTCCTGCTCTGTGGTGGCATCCCTCTGGTGTCCTACTGCCCGAGTACTCCCTTGCCGATTAAAGCAATTACAACGGAAAGTGCCAGATTGTACTGGTGTGAGAAGATTAGGGAGGAGAATGCTCTGGGGAAGGGCTGAGTCACTGTGGAATATATTTAACAACAGGATTTCTCAGGTGGTACATGGGATTTGGGAGAGCTGCCAGCCTCTGGCAATTCTGCTGTATTTCATTAAGTTGTGCCTTTGTCTGAAACTGCTGAGGACCCAACCCCTGTCCTGCAAAGCTAGGGCACCAGTGTCAGAAGACTATGTGGGTGGTGTGGGTCCTTGGTAGAGTGCTGATGAGGATTGTCCAGGAGAGGTGAGACAGGAAGAGGTCAGGTGCAGACTGGTGACAACTGGTGTTGCTGGTGGAGGCTGTGTTGTGGTGTCCTATGAGTAGAAAAGGTCACCTCCTTCCATTCTGGAAGTTTTGTTAATAGCACTGTGTGCTGTGCTAGGTTCTTGGTGGCAGTAATCAGGGGAATTGGTACAGACATATACTGACTAGATAATAAACTAATGCTCTAAAAAGTCTCATTAGTTAAAGCAAGTCTGACCAGAGTTCAGCAGAGCTTGTGACATGGATTCATGAGACAGGCGTTTTCCCTTGCTTACTGAAGACTCTATTTTCCCATCTACTAATCAAGCTGATCGTGGCTGGTTTAACAAACAATTTAAAGCAGTAAGCTCTCAGTTTCTAGCAGTGCAATTTTCATTCTTTGAACTTGCCACAGACTTGTCAGGTCCTGCTTCTGAGGAAAGTGAGGCTGCCTTGTGACGTCCTGCTTCACTGGCTAAAAACACTGGATGGGCAGTTTCTGTCTTCCTAGTGTTGTTGTAGCTGTGATGGTCTCAGGACACAAGGTAAGATTTTGAGTCTGAATACTAAGTTTTACTGAGTTAGCCAGTGTAATGGATAAAGCAAAGTACATAGCTGGGTAACATGCGAGTTTTCAGGCACATGACTTTTCTTCAGGTCCACTCTAGATATTAGTGTATGATTTCCAGGCTTGCTTGGTAACAACTAGAAACTGTTCCAGATCTCTTCTGCATTCCTTTTTTTCTTTTTTTTCTTCAGTGACTTTTGCGGGGGACTGGCATGTTTTTGCTATTTTTTCTTCTGAGTTTATCTCTGCTAGAAGTCTTAGTCTGAGACAAAAGTGTAAGTTCATGCCAGGCAAGTGCTACTCATGAATGTATGCACACAAGATATTAGTGACAGAAGTGTCACTATGTGTCATGGACAGTCATTCTTCTCAATAGCTGAATCATTTGTCAAACTGTACTTTAAAATGTACTTATGTGATTGCGCTGCTTTCTTGAGCAGGCCTCTGCAATTTTATGTAGATGAGTCTTCTGCTTTACAGTGGGAGGTACATGAAATGAAGTCTGGTGGGTTTTATTTAGGTATTTGTATGCAACTCTGGTGTTTCATTTTGAAAAAAAAGACAGGTTACTTTTATACAGAAAAATGCATTAAAGTGACTGCAGCAATTCTGCCAGCTCAGGCATTAAGAATCCTTTAGTAATATTGAGTGTTTTCCAGAGGACAACGTAAAGTGACAACATTTACTTCTACTGCCAGAGCTTAAGTTGTGAAGTTGGCCATGTTTTTAAACTGAGTTAGTGCATCCTAACCCAACCACTGTCTCAGCTAGTGACTACATCTGGGCCTCTCTTTGCTCTATTATAATTGTAGTAAGAAGAAAAAACAGGTCTGTAAGTCAAGAGGGAAGCTGTGTATTTAATAGCATAAGTGATAAAAGTGTAGCACTTTTTTTCCTAATGTGCTTTATGGACCTGCAAGCAACTACACTGGGTAATAAATGGTTGATTTTGGGATGTCAGTGTAGAAAGAGGTGATCAGTGGAGTCAGACAAGAGCCTGAGCTGTTAAACATATTTATAACTGTTATGGCAAAGGAAGTGAATAGTGAGGATAAAAGTTTGCTGATAATACTAGCCTTATTCAGAGTTTTAAAGATAAGGACACTATCAAAAAAGGATCTCATGAGACTGAGTGGAGAATAAACAGGCAGCTGAAATTCTGTGTAGGCAAATGCAAAGGAATACACATGGAAGGAGAATTCTAGCTTTACACATAAAGGGCTCTGAGCTGACTGTTTCTACAGAGATGTGAGATCTTGGGGTTACAGTGGAGCTATAGAAATGTGACCTCAATGCACAATAGTAGTAGGCAAGGGCACACAACAACATAGCACTAGGCAGTACTAGGAAGGGAGCAAGAAACCAAATGAAGAACACTGCTACTCCATTGCACAATTCCGTGGTGCTCCCCAGGTAGTCTCTGCTGTGCACAGTCCTGATCAGTGAAGAATAGAATAGTTCAGCGGAAGGAACCTACAATGATCACCTAGTCCAACTGCCTGACCACTTTAGGGCTGACCAAAAGTTCAAGCATGTTATTAAGGGCATTGTCAAAATGCCCCTTAAATACTGATAGGCTTGGGGCATTGATCACCTCTCTAGGAAGCCTGTTCCAGTGTTTGACCACCCTGTTGGTAAAGAAGAGTTTCCTAATGTCAAGTCTGAATCTCACCTGGTGCAATTTTGAACATTTCTACGTGTCCTGTTAATGGAACCCAGGGAGAAGAGGTCAGCACCGCTCTCTCCACTCGCCCTCCTCAGGAAGCTGTAGGGAGCAACGAGGTGGCCCCGCAGCCTCCTTTTCTCCAAACTAGACAAACATATGTCCTCAGCCGCTCCTCACGGGACGTGCCTTCCAGCCCTTTCAGCATTCTGGACGCATTCAAGTGCCTTGACATCCTTCGTAAATTGTGGGGCCCGGAACAGCACGCAGTACTCAAGGTGAGGCCGCAGCAACACTAAATACAGTGGCATAATCATCTCTTTTGACTGGCTGGGTGGGGTTC
>NW_010523949.1:26250-58797 GCF_000687285.1 Phaethon lepturus
GGATGCGGTTTGCCCTCTTGGCTGCCAGAACACGCTGCCGGCTCTGATTGAAACTGCTGTCAACCAGCACCCCCAGATCCCTTTCTGCGGGGCGGCTCTCCAGCCACTCTTCTCCCAGTTTATACTTGTGTCCAGCATTACTTTGTCCCAGGTGCAGAATCTGGCATTTATTTTTGTTAAATTTTGTGCTATTGTTGATTGCCCAAATCTTGCATGGTTTACGGTCAAAGATGAAAAGGTACAGAAGGTGGTGGTATGGATGAAATAAGGAATAGCTTCTACTAGCTTGGCTTCTTCAGAATGGAAAACCTGGAAGCTACACAAAGGTCTATGAATCAATAAATGGCACATAGGAAAGAGAAAAGGAAACTCACTCTTTCTTCTGGTTCAAAGACTAGAGGGCTTGCAATGACACTAACTAGTAGTGGTGCACACCAAACAGGAAAATAGATCTCTCCAAGGAGCTCACACCCATGGAAGCCTTTGTCACAGTATGTTGTGCATACTCTAAGTTTTATACAGTCTCATAAAACAGGTAGGTAAGGTCATCTGAGAAAGGTCCTCTGAAGACTATACAACAGCTCACCACCTCTGGTTTGGGAAGCGTCTAGGAGAATATCATCATGCTTGCTGTCTTTGTCTGCTTGTGGTTACAGCTCAGGGTGGGGTACTCAGGACCTCTGTTATGGTTCATATGTTTATTCTTCAGTTAGAAATAATGTACAAATCAGTGGTTGCATTGTTTTTCCCTTTTCTCTGATGGAGAAAATGTTCCTTTCTGGCTCCTTTAGCTTCTCCAGATACAACCAAGTGGGATGGTGTTGGTCTTCTTGGAACTTCATTGGCAGTGTGAGAGGGAAGTCTTGTGCCTTTATGCTCTGTACTGCTCCAGCTGGTCCTTGTGGACCTCTCAGGCTAGCTTTTGTGCAGATCTATTGCAAGGTAAGAATCAAATGCTCTGGGAAGAACCCAGGTAAACAGATGTCTCATATTTGCGGTCCATCCAGTTCTGTGAAAACCAAAATATTTCATGCAATCATGTCAGCTTTTCCTCCAAAGGAGACTGCTGACAAAATGAGAACTGTGGTCAAAAGGCACTATTGTCCATTTTTCCATTCAGAACAGGTCCATCCTGCTGGTATTTTCAATTCACATTGCAAGTACAAATCATGCCCCAAAACATTCATTGCACTGAAATGTGTGTCATGTGGAAGAGCCTTATGCTGGGAGTGCTGGTGTTGTGGGACTCTGCTGTGCATTGGATGGAAAAAGGTTTCTGATTCCATGCCCCAGTGCAACCCACTTCTGTTCTCTGTCACACACTGCTCATCTTAGGATGGAAATGGGAGGTTTTACTGCCTAAAACATAGGCTCAGAGGAACACAACACTGAAAGGTACTGAAAGTGCCACCAACCCATCAGTGGGCTACTGGTGAATACCTAGGAGAAAGGCAAATATACAGTGAGATTTTGTAGCATAGTCCCCAGCTCCCAACACAGGGTTTTCCTGAGCCTGGGGGATCCCTAACGTTAGAAGCTGAATTTTATTCCATGGATTTGCCTGATTTGCCTAGAGGATGTGCTTTCCCGCTAGTCCAAACTGGTGTCACACTTTGAGTTTGTCTCTGGCACAGGCAGACTGAGAGCAAGACTGGGGCACTGCTCAGCTCCATGGCATTTGCCAAAGTTTCTGCCTGTGTTTATTTGGTAATTAAATGTGTTCCTGTCTGTTTGTCCCTCCATGCCTGCAAGGAGCACTGCCCCCTCTGCTGTTACTTGGTGGAGGGGCAATGACGCATCCTCGAGCTTCCCATCCGAGAGCATGTCGGGGTGGGGGGAGTATGCCCTTGCTTTGAACCATGATAGCATGGGCATCCTGGTGGGACTCACCTTCTTGATGTGCTTGTGGCTGTGCTGAATAGCATCAGGCACGTGGCCGAGGTAATAATGAAATGTCATGCACGCATATCAGTGCTGAAAACCGGACCAAAAATCTTAACAATGGAGAGACAAAAACAAACACCCCCTCCTCTCCGCCCAAACCCTCAGAAGAAAACAGTAAAAGACGACGGTGTTCTCTGGAACAGGATCCAGAAAGGACTGTCGATGGATGAACAGCAAGAGCTATGTGCCAGGTGGCATTCACAGATTTTGCTCAGAGCATCACTGTATCACAGGAGATCAGAGTAAAGCCACTGCACTGGAAAAAATCTGAAACTATTTCCAGAGAAGGCTAAGCATTTTACTCACACAATTAGCAAGAATAGCTAACGCTGCTTGAGCCTACTGCAAAATGCCTATTCTCTGTCCATTAATAAATTTTCCCCTGTATAGCAAGGATAAATTCCATGCAAAGGTCTACATTGTGTCATCTTTCTCATATTGACTGTTTTGCTATACGACTGTTGAACTAGCCCTAACAGAATTATTTTCTCCCAAATTCTTCTTCCTTAAAAAGAATCTGGAAAAGCTTTGGAAATTATGTGGACATACTTGCCTATAAATATGAAAGTCTGGAAGGTTTCTAACACCTAACTTTTCTCAAGAGAAACTATAGCATCTTTTTTCAGAGTGGGTATGCATATGTTCCAATGACAACTCTGTCAATAAATTATTCCATTTGAGAACAAAAGAAACAAGGGCAAAAATCAGAAATCTGTGAAGAGTTTTGAAGAAGAAGGCAAATAACAAATGCATTGCAAATTTTCTTTTAACTTTCCTGTCTGATACATTCTCTTGAAGAATAAAAATTTTTAAGAACAGTACGTAGGGAAATTTTGAATCTGAGCTCTGCTAAGAGGAAAAAGAAGGCTGTCAGGTACTTTAAAGAGATGAGTGTATTAAAAATGTCATTAGATATACCCAAACCCCACCCCTAAATTATTTGAATCGAATCACAAAATCTTTAGTGTATGAAAACAAAGGTGAAATATAATTTTATTTCTGTTGAGAAAACAAAAAAATCAATAACCTTCAAATAATTTCTTACACGAATGGGAGTCATAACATGAAACAAGACATTATCATTTATCCTTGAGTCATGAAAGGGAAATAAAAGACAACTGAAAGATTTGAGCCAATCTTTGCCTCAGGACACATAATCAGAACTTCACTGAATTTACAGCTGTAACTGTGGGCTGAATTAGACTCCAAATACAAATCTTAAGTGCTATAATTACTGTTGATATAGAATGTAGCTTTGTATTAATAGTAACTGTATGCCATGTAATTCTTCTGTATTACATGTGTACAACTGCTCTTCTTCAGTTCAAAATTAGATTAGAGCAAATCTGGCAAAAGTTAATGTGGTTGATGGAACCAGTCTCTGTTCCCTTCATCACTGCTTCCACCTCTGTGTTCTCTGACACCTAAATAAAAGATTACTTTATTCATAAGGTTGGTTATTAAAAATCACAATATGAAAAAGTTTGTATATATGGAGGGGAATGCTCTCTACAATCTTCAGAGAAGGTTTTTATTATGCATGTGTGGTTATCATTATTATTCAAAGCATTATTATTTTATCATTCACATATTAGAGTTACTGAATAGTTAAAACATCTGATGAATGATTTATGAGTGGAAGAGGGGGACCTCCCTGTTTATTAAAAGAAGGTCACACAAGCACACAGAATCGTATAAATCTTAAATGACCATTCAGGAGGAACAAAAATTTCTATTTGTAATGTCATTTTAATGAACAAGGCCTAGGTTCAGATTATCCAGGGCTGCAGATATTATTTGCAGATATAGTGATTTTTAGTAAAGGTTTATGGCAGTGGCACTGCTAGAATTTACAATTTTTAATTTTCTTGCAAAGCAACAGAAACAAAGAGGATCACCACTGTGCAGGCTGAACCTGTGCTCATTCAAGCAGGTGTACACAAAATGGTGGAATCATGGTTGTAGCCCAGGGAAAACAGTGTAGGATAATCTCTTGAACTATTTCTTCTCTCAGACAGCTGAGTAGAGAGAGGGATGCTAGTGTGGCATCATCTAAGCGAGCACCGGGGCTGCCTGGTCACTTGGGAGGTGGCCTTTGCAAGGGCAGCAGAAAGTCTCCAGAACTGATTGGCTCTTTGAGGCTCCATAGTAAAAGCACTGCCAAGTAGCATATACCTTCAAATACTGGTTATCTCCTGTCAGAGCCCGTGCACAGAATTCTGCACAAAGGGGATGCTCAGTAAAGTAAGTGGGAGCTTCCTAGTACTTCATTTGGCCAGGGCTGCCTTAGTATGTACAGCTACTCCACAGGTTCCTTACTTTGGTGGAGCCAGAGCAAGACTTCGGTAGGAAGTGACTAGTCCTGAAGGTCAAAAGCCTTCTGTTAACACCTTTCTGATCAAAGCCTGTTCCTTCAGAAGTTTCCCAGAAATGCATATGGGCAGGTGCAGACAGCTGAGTCCCAGGCTGGGTGGATGGACTGGTACGGTGCTCTAGTGGTTTGTATGTGTTTACTTTGTACCCAGCAGCTGTGCTCTCTAGGACGTGATCCAGTTTGTTGCTTTGAATGCATTAGAAACTGCATGTGGGTAGTAATATTTCCTTAAATTTTTATCAAGAAATGTATTTGCACTGCTTCAGTCTAATGTGAGCTCCCCGGACAATCTGAGAGACATTTATACTTCTAATATGAACCCCTAACTGGTGTGAAAGATTTGCTTTGCTTTGCTTTTCACTGACTGTTAGGGAGACTAATGTACAAGCTGTAAACTGAATTGGAGATATATTTAGAGCAGCAGACTGTTCTGATTTTTTTTTCAAAAACTTAAATTAAAAATGTGTTCTTTGCCTAAATCCAGCAGTTCCATCCCCTTCTGATTTTTTGGGGGCTTTGTAACCTTTGAAACACCTTTTATTAGAGCTACAAAATCATAGACTAGTGATATCTCCAGAGATCTTCTAGTCCAACCCTCTGCTCAAAGCAGGTTTAATTGGATCAGATTGTTCAGGACCATGCCCAGTTAAGTCTCAACCACCTCCAGGGATGAAGATCTGACATCTCTGGGCAACCTGTGGCGGTATTTAACCACCTTCATGCAAAAATATTTCCTACTACCTAATCAGAATTTCCTATGTTCTAACTTGCGTCCATTGCTTCTTGTCCTGTCACTGCGCATATCTGAGAAGGGTCTGGCTTTATCCTCTCTATATCACTCTGATAGCTGTAGTGAACAAAAAGGTGTCATTTTCCCCTTCTCCAAGATGAACTGTCTGTGATTCCTCAACCTCTTGTACATCATGTGCTCTGACTCCTGACCATCCTGGTGGCTTCTGGTGGATTTGCTCCAGTCTGTCAATGTCCTTTTTGTACTGGGGAGACCAGAACTGCACACAGCACTGCAGATGCAGTATTTCAAGCTCCAAATAGAGGGTAAGGACCACTCTACTGGACCTGCCAGCCACACATGTATCAATACAACCCTGGAGGCAGTTGTCCCTCTTTGCTGGAAGGACATGCTGCTGATTCATGTTTGACTTGCTGTCCATGAGGACCCTGATATCTTTTTCTGCAGAACTGCTTCTCTGACAGTCAGTCCGAGCCTGTATTGCTGCATGGGGTTATTCCATCCCAGAAGTAAGACTGAATTGTCTCCTGTTGGACTTCACAAGATTCCTGTAGCCCATTCTCCAGGTTTCCCCAAAGAGTAGCCTTTCCCTCCAGTGAATTGACCACTCCTCCGAATTTGGTGTCATCCACAAATCTGCTGAGAGGAGACACCATCTCATCATCCTGGCCATTGATGAAGACATTAAACAGTCTTTTTGCCAGTCGATCTCTGAGGGATGTCACTCACTGGTTACCAGCCAGCAGCTGCCTAGCCAGTTTCTACCCATTGCACTGTCTGCTTATCCAATCCATAACTCACCAGTTTGGTGATAGGGACACTACGGGAGACTGTGTCAAAGGCAGTATAAAGTCAAGGTATACAATATCCACTGCCTTGTCCATGGCACTGGTCTCATCACTATGTAAAATGATGAGGACAAACAACCTTGAGTGAAGTTCCTCTGAAGAATTCTCTAGCAAAAGCAGATCTTCCACGGACGGTGCCAGCTGCATGGGATTCCAGGGGACTCACTTAGGAACAGATAGGCTCCCTGTTGAGGGTGTGCTGTTTGAACTGGTGGCATAGCCCACGTCCTCCAAGTACCAGTGGCAGAAGGATCCCTCCTAAAATAGCCGTTATCTATTCTTCCAGACAACTTTTTCTCCCCTATATTTTGGACACAAGTGCTGTCTCTTCAGTGTGCTTACTGTGTGCCGTATGGTTATAGGAGGCTGACTACTGTCTGCTCTTATTTTTGGCAGGTAGGTTTGATTCTGCAGCCTTATGTGCCAAAGAAACTTGTAGATCCATCCTCAAGAGGAACTTTTCATCTGTCTGAGCATGCTAAGCAAGGAAAGCTATTGCTTCTGCTTTTCTTGTCCAGTCTCCTTCTGAAGATTTCATACATGTCCCAGTTATGACCTGGAACTGTCATGACAGGTAGGCTAAGAGACAGGTTGTCTTATAATGGGGCAGCAGGAGGAGCACATCACACTCAAAGGTTTCAAAAACTGCTGGCTAACTGGAAGTTGTTGTAATTTCAGTTACGTGAAGGACTTACAGCTCTGTGGGATGTAGGCATGAATCCTGAAAAGCAGTATCAGTTTTATTTAGCTGCTGACTTTTAAGCACATAAGTCCATCTGGGGTCTTTCTAACTTGGTATCTTTACTCCAACAGGCATCAGGAATGGGTACTTAAATAAATAAAATCTGGTGACTGTGCATTGGCATGCATGCACCCAGACCCTTGAACAATGCTGCACCATGGAAGCCTTCAGCACTTGCATTTGCATCATTATGCTTAATTATTTGGGTGGACTGTGGACTTTTCCAGTCACAACTCTTGAACTTGCTCGAGACAGTACCCGAAAGTGGTCCTGCTACCTTCATTAGCTTGCAATTGGTAAAAAAGCCTGCAACATACCGTCTCTCTCAGGAAAGTCTTGGTATATCTGTTTTTAGTGTCACTGAGAAGGCAGAAGGTTTGTTGAAACAGCTGTGGCTGAAGAAGTCACAGTTTGTGGTCACAGTGGCTTGGCAGAAGCATGTGATATGACTCACCAGAGGACATTGGTGCTATGGGGATCAGGGCTCATGGTGGCTCACAAGATCTCCCAGAAGATCATGAGAATCACCTGAGCCAGAAAGTATGATAATTTAAACTAAATAATCACTGACTGAGGCCTTCATAGCTGCATTGTCAACTGCAAAGTGGAGCATTTACTAGAGCGATAAGCAGATAAAATATGAGAACTCAGTATGTCAAGAAAACTTATGATATCGACAAAAAGGGGAAGTTTATGAGAGAAGCTTTGAGAAAGAAATTAAATATATTCCTTAAAGTTGATAAAGATTTTGTACACAGGAAGACAAAGTTTACTTGTACGAGTTCTCTAGAGAAAAGACATCTGTAAGCAGTTCTGCATTTGTAATTCATGTGAGCTACTGAAGACTAATACTTGGAAGAACAGTCTATTGAAAATATTAAAGAGGAGAACAGTTCTTTTCAGCAATACTAAAGGCAGCAGTCAGGTTTTACCTGTACACCAATGCTCACCCTTCTCTTTCATGTTTACAGAGGGTTCTGGCCAACCTTTCTCTGCCTTTGCATTTCTTGTGTTACCTAACTACAGCGTGGGCTGCAAAGTCCGGCAGTGTAGGGATGCTCTACAGTCCTGCCTTCTCAGTGCTCACCGAAAGGATTAAGGATTATATTGCTGCTGGCGTCAGTGTGGAGGAAAAGATGATATAGGTACAAAATCCCTTTTTCACACACACACAAAAAAAAGAAAATAAATGGGATTCTGTTGTTTTATTAAGCACTTGCTCAAACCTTACAGAGAACATGTGTAAAGCTTGTAAGTGTATTTCTGAAAACAAATGAAGTTCTAATGCCAGTTAAGTGTTGAAATGAATACCATTAATGCAGATCTCTATAGCCAAAATTTTCAAATTTTAAAAATCTCTGTTTTGCACACTTTGCTGGCCAAAAGAGTGTTTTACACAGGCTGTCTGTCTGCAGCGTGCTCTGTCTACAAGATCACAGCACTGGAAATGAACCTCAGAAGACCGTCTTTATTGTTATCTAAACTGCAGAAGAGGGGAGTTTTAAGAAGCTTAATAAAATATGTAAAGTTATTAAACATGACCAAGCTCAATTATTCCATTTGAGAAGAGTGCACATATTTTAGAAAATGATTTGACAACGGAGAAACTCAGAGGTGCAATCTTACTAGGGAGTGTTGCATTTTGTGTGATGGCTTGATATGCTCTGACAAATGATGTGTGTTGAGTTTGCTAAACAGAAGCTTTGAAATATTTTCCTGGGTTTTTGAATATCCTCAGATGATCAGCCCAAAAGAGCCACTAGCCTGTATGCATGGATAAGAGCTCATTGTACTCTGCTTTGCTCCCCACAATGTCATTTAAAGCTATGAAAAAGGCTGTAAAAAAGATTTAAAGATTTATTTGTTTTGTGTTTGCTGTAAATAATCACCTGCATGGTATGGAAAGGAGCTTGGTCTTCTGTGATGGAGTTCCAGTCAGATTTCTCTATAACTGTTCAGTGCCGTTTCCTGTTATATTATTGGACTGACCCAGGGCTGGTATATAAATGTCACCTTAATAGCAATGAATATTTGTACATAATGTTTATGTAAGTGATTTAGGCATTGCTCTTCTGTCATCTCTCTGCAATATTATTTTGTGTTCTCCTGGAGGAGAAAAACACGCTAGCTCTTGTTTTTATCTATAGACTCAGTTAAATAAGTAGAATTATTCAGAAAGGAATAAATTATTAATGCCCAACATATTGTCCCACTTTTATTTGTCTTGAGGATATGTTTACATTTTGCATGCCTCTAGAAGAATTGATGGATCTTTCTCGGGTTTTTTAGTTGCTGTTTTCTATGAGGAAAAATTGTAGTGTTGAGAACTAGAGACTATTATAAACTGTAGCTGCTGAAGTCAAGAAGTGTGTGTTTTTTCTGGGATGAAATGAAATGTCTTCCTTATTCCCTGTAGAGGAGGCAGTGAAAATAAGCAAAATGTAAGCAATTTTTACTTCTGGGTACTATATGGAGGCTGAATCAAATTGGCTCTGGAGCTGCATTCTACTTGTCTAATAGGTTGTTGGGTTTTTTCTTTTATGGGTTTTTGTTTTAGTACATTTCTGATGAAAAGGGACGTAAAACACTCCTCTGAGGAAATGCTTTCTTGAAGAACTTACCAGGTCTGAAAGCTCAGGTTCTTATGCAGATTGATATTGCTATAAAAGAACTGTTCTTCCATATCAAATGTTGCTACTATAGATGCAATCTACAAATGGACATTTACACAGTAATTGTTTTTGTTTATAAAAAATGAGTTTGATATATAGTTCAGAACAGAAGGGATAAGAAATTTTTCAGTGATTTTAGTAAAGTTAATTTCTGGATTACAATTCAGTGTACCCCATGTGTATAGTTCAATGGTCTATAAGCTCAGCTCACCTCAACTGTGTTTGGTGGAAATGTTCCCATTCACTCAGTGGGATTTGGCCTATGGCAGCAGAAGCTATGAATGTGCCTGATTTGCACCTGCACAGCATATGCATGTAACTACAATTTCCCCTATGCATATTAAAAAGATCTGAAAAAGATTTTTTTGTAACTATTGTTGGAAAAAGGACAATGATCTTTCTTCTGCTTTGAGAGTCAAGTAATCTGACTAACAATTGGCATCTGAGAGTGGGAGCAACAATGGAGAGAGATTGTGTGTGGTCGTTTTTCATGAAATATCCAGCTACTTTAGGCACAGTAGGAGAAGGAAGAGGCACAAAGGTCAGCTTTAATCTCTCCTTCATGAAAGCACTGGAATTTTGAATCTGAACCACAAAAGGAATGAAAAATAAAAAATTCTGCAGTGTTTCCTGATTGATAGGTAGTTTCGCTTCTTTTTTACTGTGACTTATTTACTGTGACTAATTTTATATATGAGATTTCACTTCAAATAAACTTTTCCATACTATGCCCATAAAATATCCCCTTATCCTCCTGAGGAAGGGACTTTAAGAAAAGCTAAGCTAGCAGAAACCCTCTGTGGGATAATCATGTGCTCTGGAAACACATGTAGCTCTGCCTATCTGCAGAGCTAAAGAAGTGGTACTTAGTGATTTGGGTTGATTTTATTACCCTGTGATTCCTTCAAATATATTGCTGTTTGTCTTCTGTTTTTCTCAGACAATTCTAGCGTGAAATGTGTCTCTAATCTATACAAGTTGAACAAGGGTACTTTTAACTAAATTACTTAAAATTCAGTGCATCAGTGTGAATCTTCACATTTTAGAATCTGAATGGTCTCTCCCTGAGTTGTGCCTGGTAGCACATAGCTACAAAAAATAGCATCCAGCTATTTTTCCCAAATGACTGGATTTGGGCCCTGTATTTAACATCATTCTGTTATATACTGGAAATTTTGGTTCAATTCAAAATCCCCTACGTCAGTTACTTGGCAATCTTACTGAGATCCCTGTCTCAATTTTTTTAAAGTGCTAATTCTTAGGTAGTTCTTTTGGACACACTAACTCATACTTTGTTTTTTTATGCACACATTGACATATAGTTAAAGATTTTGAAAACCATCTTTTCATGGCTAAAAAAGATTTATTTCTGATTTCTTTGTGTTTCTGATCCTCAAGCTATAAAATGCATTCTGGGAACAATTTTAGGGAGCTACCCCACATTGTCCATCCAAACTTCAGAGGTTGAAGAATTTTCTTTTTTTTTTAACTGCATTTTTTCCAAAGTAGATGATAATGGAATTTTCTTCTTTTCAAGAGCTTTTTCTATAAGTTAAGTAACCGTTATCCTTTAAATACAGGATTCATTGGGATGAACTATATCGGAAGGAGTTTATCCTAAAACTTAAAGAATTTACCCAGTTTGTAATAGGAATTGCTGGTGTAATACAGAAGTTGGTATTTGAAAGACTCTTCATCTCTCTTTCATTTATCTTTTTTTCCTAGTTTTTATACTCTTTTCCAAGAAAAGACTGACTGAACACTTTTACTTTTCTATTTTGAAGCAATTTTTTCCTTTACTTCTCCATCACAGTTTCTTTGGTAACAGGAAATGCTTTTTGATGAAGAATAATCTCTTCATTGACTGTATCACCTGTTCCTTTCAACAGTCAGGTGTTAAAGGTCTATCACAGGCTGAAAAATTGAGGGACTATTGCAAGGGCCTTGATTAATCACTTCTTACTTTTCTTTCTGTAATGCCACTCTGTGTCCTAAAATGTCTTAACTAAACTTCAGGTTGTTGTGTCCACTGTGTGCCCTTTGACTGCAGTAAAAGCATAGCTATCCAAAGAGAAGCTGTTCTAAGGCCAGAAAATCAGTGTCAGCTGAGTTTACCCTTTGGAAAAATGGGCCTGTCCCATCACAGGGAAGGACGCAGCCTGAGGGGATGCTTGACCAAGCTCTCCTCATGACTGCACATCCTTGCTGGATGTGCAAGTGTGTGGGGAGTTTCAGTCAGCTCATCTGAAATAAAAATCCTCATCTTCCAGCATCCTCCATTAAATAGCCTTGCCTCCCCATTGCCACTCAGTGATGATGCTAAGTTGCATGTATTCGTTAGGATTGGAGAGTAGGAGCCATGAGGGTGGCCTGCACAAGACTGCCTATTTAAAAATACCTGCTATCTTTGGTGGCTGAGCGTGTTTCCCAGGTGAGCTCACGACACTTACCATGGGGACATGGGTTCCAATTGCTGCTGGTGTCAGGCAACCCATTGATTTCTGCAGGGAGCTGCTCCCCTCTCCCCATTGCTAGAGAAGGTCTATCTTTCTGACCTGTTCTCTGAAGAGCCAAGATCAATGCCCCCAGTTTGCATGCCTGTGGGCTGGCAAGGGACTTTTCACAATTCAAGACAGGTGAGCATAGGAATGTCAGAAGGTAATAAAACTTCATTAGGTTCAGAAGGTAATAAAAATTTCATTAAAATAACCTGCAAGATTCAAATACTCACCCTGCCTTTTCTTAGCCTTTCCATAATCCTGGACTTTTTAACCAGGAAACTTTTCTTGTTTGGGGGTGCTTAGTTCCATTAAATTGTTCTTCTTTCTCCTTAGGTCACAAGATGGCCTTAGGTCTCCCAGGTCAGAAGAAACCACCTCCATGAGGAAAACAGGGTCACTGAACCTGCTTTCTGTCTGGCTTTATTGTCCTCTGTGTACCCTTAAATCTGTAGTCAAAGACCTTCAGAGCTAGTTCCCCAAAAGCAATGAGGCTGGTTTGCAAAAGCCACATCCAGCTCCCTTCCCACAGCTCCCTGCACAGCACCTACCTCTCTGGAGTTTTGTTACATTTAAAGAACACTTCAGACACTGCAACCTGCATGTGAATGCTTCAGGGTCAAAAGTCTTCATCATCCTATTGTGTGTGCTCAGTGGTACCTGGGAGGGCCCGAAGAGACTCTCTGACTACTTGCAACACCAGCCGTCTTTACTTCTGGAGCTCTTCTCCTCTCATGTGGCCGGAGCATCACCGTGTCCATGGGTGTGTTTTCAGGATGGAAGGAAACATGCAACACTCTCTCTTCTTTCCATCCCTCAGCTGCTCAGGGAAGGTGATTGTGGGTCTGCCAGTCAGGCAGTAGCTGTGTTACGGTGACTCAGAGGGACGCGGTGTGTAATGGCAGCAGGGGTGCCAGGCTGCTACTTGATGTGTGTTGACACTTCAACAGTGTGGCTTATAACATGTCTTGCAAAATAGCCACAGCTTCATGCCAAGCTCCATGCTCCATTAAGGCACCTCTCTGCCGTACTCTGCCGTTCCAGAAGCCAGGGGAGAAGACTGAAATCTAAACTTAAAAACAGTAACTTTGGTATTAGTTAAGTTATATAACACTACTAAGCATCTGCTACATCAGGCACACCAAGCGTAACTTGCATTCCTATTAAAGGCTGCTGCTGCGTAGTGTCACATCACCTTAGCCAATCTCTGTGGATGTGAGGGTTTAGATGCTTGTCCCAGCAGCATGCCACCTCCACAGATGGTCATTGCCAACCAAAATGAAGCAGTGTTGCCTGGGCTAGCATGGTCCATAACTGCTTCAGCCCTCTGGAGAAGTGACCACTTTTCTGGTGAGGCCTGGAATCTTATCAGGAAGGTGGCAGGTTTCCACCTCTTCCTCAGAAACTTGGGAAAGAAGAGATGTAAATTCACTATGGAAGGGAGTACCATCAGCCAGGGCATACAAGGACAGGAGGAACATGTTGAAATTTTAGAGGGAAAATTTGCAGCCAGGGAAGAAGTAGGTGAGACTGTTTGCAGTCACTACATAAATGCACCTGTGACCAGGTGGTTGGCATGCACAGGCAATTCAAAGCCACTGGTTTGCAAAAGTTTCTCCCTATAGGCAAAAAAAAAAAAAAGGGAAATCTGAAAACTCGAGCAGTTAACAGAATAATCATATAGCTTTTCTTGAAGTTTTTTGCAACTGACTCCAAGGGTTGCAAGGGAGAAGGACTTGGGGGTACTGGTGGACGAAAAGCTGGATATGAGCTGTCAATGTGCACTTGCAACCCAGAAGGCCAACTGTATCCTGGGCTGCATCAAAAGAAGCATGGCCAGCAGGTTGAGGGAGGTGATTCTGCCCCTCTACTCTGCTCTGGTGACACCCCATCTGGAGTAATGGCTCAGAAGCCCACAGCACAGGAAAGCCATGGACCTCTTGGAGCAGGTCCAGAAGAGGGCCACAAAAATGATCAGAGGGATGGAACACCTCTCCTCTGAGGACAGGCTGAGAGAGTTGCAGTTGTTCAGCTTGGAGAAGAGAAGGCTCCTGGGAGACCTTGTTGTGGTCTTTCAGTGCTTAAAGGGGGCTTATAAGAAAGATGGGGACAGACTTTTTAGCAGGGCCTGTAGAAATAGGACAAGGGGCAATGGTATTAAACTAAAACAGAATAGATTCAGACTAGACATAAGGAAGACATTTTTCACAATGAGTGTGGTGAAACAGTGGTAGAGGGTGCCCAGGGAGGTGTTAGATGCCCCATCCCTGGAAACATTCAAGATCAGGCTGGACGGGGCTCTGAGCAACCTGATCTAGTTGAAGACGTCCCTGCCCATTACAGGGGAGTTGGACTAGATGAAACCATTCTATGATCAGTGGCATAAGGTCCAGCTAATAGCCAGTCACCTGCAGTACCCCAGGGTGGATGCTAAAAAGCATTGGGTCTGCCACAGTCTTAGAAGACTGGAGGATAACATGTCGCCACTGGCATAACAGACCATGGGTCCTTGCATAAATGGACACATTGTACATTGTGTCCACTGCAATGGACAATATGTTTCCATTGCAGAAATTACTTTTTTTCTGGATACTTTATTTAAAAGTCATAAAGCAGTGGTCCAGGACATCCACATGAAATGGCCTGTTTGCTACACAGGTGTGTCTCTGCCTGGATCCCTGCCACTTTATGTCTGGGTGATTGTAGGGTTAATTTAGGCTGATCCTTTTCTGATGGTTTGTCAGACCATGCTTATCACACATTTGTGAAGTTATCTAATATAAATTTAAAAAAAAAAAAGGAAAAGTGGTAACGAGAATGATGAGTGGTTCATGTGGTTCTCAATCATAATCTAAATCATACTAAATATAAGCTCAGTCTCGCTCCTTACTAAAGAGGAGGGAAGCCACATGTAAGCAGATGATTTTGGCTGCCCTACATATGGAGAAATGTTATCCTTCCTTTCTGACTTATTTGTCACCACAGAATCTGTATTACAGAGGAGACCGAGAGAGGCAGGTACTCTGTGGTGTCTGGTGGGGCATGGGCTGTCTTCTATTGCCTGGATTCTTTGGTGTCTAACAAGGATCAAGCTTATATGGTATTTTACTCTTTAGTGAAGTACTGATAGGACCTCTCTCTTCTGTCTGTCTGAGACTTCTCAAAAATTATAAATTTTGCCATCTTTTTCCTACTGTCAAATGTTGTTGAAATTGGTTGAGTGCAGAATCATTTCAGGTGCAGAAGAAGGAGGCTGTCAGCAGACAAGAAAAATGTAATCGTGTATGCTGGATTTTAAGATGTCATTAGAAATGGAGCTGGGTTTAAAAACACAAAAAGTTCATTACATTTGCTAGTCTCTAAGGATCTGCCAGTCTTTTAGGAGTCATTTTGGATAGCAATTTCATTATAGGGAAATGGGGGAAGTATCTTTTATTCAACATATGTAAGGGTTTTTTGTTGTCTTGGGTTTATTTGGGGTTGGTATGTTTGGGTTTTTTGTTAGTGAAAAAAAGAAGAGAAATAGATGATTGCTCTCTAGCCAAATCACAAAGCTACTTTACTTACTAAAAAACCAGCTGTCCCCAAAACACATGTTCCGCACTGTCAACTGACAACATCAACAATTTCCCGTGGTTTAGAGGCCAGGTTGAATATCTTGGCAGTGAGATATTAGAACTGCATTTTGCAGAATGTCATGATAATTAACAACTTTTCTTGCACCAACTAAAAAAAACTTTTACTGAATTTGCATTCTCTAGAAATAAATATGCTTATTAGGAAGCAGGAGATTTTCAGTGATACAAAAGTTATTAAAGGCAATAAATTAAAGCTCTTAAACAAAACCTTACCACAATGAGAATATGTAACTTGATACTAGAAAGTGGAATTTATCTGTAAGACATTCAGTTTTGCAAATCTAAGGCATTCTCTTTTTATAGGTGTGAAATATGTTCATCTGATTCGTGTGATGAAGTGTAATCTTCTGTACTTTTATGGATTTCTCCTGCACCATAAAAAGGGGTATTTTACAGGAGAAAGTTAAACTACTTTGCTGGTATATCAGCTCAAACCAGTTTGACCACTGACCGCATAGTAAAGTGCATGCATAGAGTTTGGGGTCATCCCGGGGGCACGCCGAGGAAGATTCGAGAAGACTCTAGCAGGAGAAGAGGGCATGCGCTGAAGAAGACATGCCTGTTCATTAATATGTATAAGAAGACACGCCTGTTCATGAATATGTATTAACGGATAGGATATAAACCAGGAACAGGAACTGTACCGCGTGCGTCTTGGTGGAGCAGAGACTCCCGGCGCAGCCAGCGCTGTTTGCTTGCCTCTATTCGCTTAATAAATTGTAAATTTGAATTGGAATCCTGTTTGGGACTAAATCATTTATAACATAGGTAATAGGGGTTTGCAGACGATGCAACATACATATCTTGATTTATTGATGTTTAATACTAGCAGTATGCAAATATGCGAGATGTGTCCCAGAGGTAGTGGTAGGAAGTGTGAAAGATTTTTATTTGTTAGCTTTTTGCAGGGCACTTGTTCTTAACTAAATATGCTCATCTGTGATGTAATACTTGCTCTCTTCGCTTTCTTGCCGGAATGCACAGCCTTTGCAGAAGCCAAATCCAAAGGACGCAACCTAAGAGCCAACAGAATGCATCTGTGTCCATTTAGGTGTTGGCAAAACCAGATAGACCAAGCGATCGATCAGGCAGCATTCCTGGAGCTACTGAGCAGTCATGCAGAAGCTCTTTTCTCATGGGTTTAACACCAACAATCTGCAGGATGTTTTCTCCTTGCTGTCTTGAAAGGAATACTGTCAATCTGAATTCTTGAAATACAATAATTTAAACTGTGCAAGTTGCTGATCGTTTATAGTTGGGTAAAATGTGCTGGATATAAAAAAAATAAAATCTTAAATGCATTTTATGTCCCTTTATTCCTTTTCATGAGGCCATGAGGAGGAGAAGTCTGGTCCACTCTGTGCTACAGTGAGGCAGATTGCTGCACTACCATGGGCCTCCCACCATGGTGAGTGTGCACTGGCAGACAGTGCCCTGCTCTTCTGAATGCTCATGCATAAAGTAAATTAGTAAAACTCCAGTGTCCAACGAACTACACTGGAACTGAATAGGTCTGGCTTTCATTCCTGGGTTTGCTGTAGATTGTCTATATGATCTTGGATGGAGTTTGGTTTCTGTTATATGGAGATGGAAGTCAAATATGGGTTCTTTCTCCTGTTTATTTAGGCTGGAGTGTCAGGGCAGGGGCTGACTCTCAGTGTGTTCTGCAAAACAGAGAATGGCTGGGCCTTCCTATCCACAAATTCAGGACTGATGTGCTTTTGCGCTGTTGACGAGGCAGTGGCCCCTCACTGCTCGCTGGATGTGGCTGCTCACCTGCTTGCTATGGAGGGGTCTGCATAGTGCCAGAGCCCCATGAGTCTCATTCTTGACAGCAGCTGTGCCCAAAAGAAGTGCAAAAGGTAGCCTTAGGTAAGGAGTAAATTAAAATGGTTGTCTTGTTACCAGATTATTCATAGTTGTGTCATAGGGGGGCAGTCTGGCAGAACTTTGTTGTACTTCTTTGTGGAAGAAAGTGGAAAAGCATGTTCAACCAAAGGAACAGAAGCCAAGCCAAATCCCCAATGTCCTATTCTTCTTCCTACTAAGTAGTTACATGTGTCTTATTGCTGAGCATCCAGCTAAAACTTTCAGGGAAATTTTGGTGCGGTGTGCTGGGACTGCTGACTCAGTGCAGCTCTTGCAGCCTATTCCACAAAAACATCTGATACAGCTCTGATTTACACTTGTTTGAAGAGAGAAAAGCAGGTGCATCTATTGCTGCAGTAGGAAGCTGTCAAAAGAAGGGACCTTCTCTCACACCACCACTCATCAGGGTGATGCTGTTGTGTCTTGAGAGCCATCGCTTCTGTGATTGTTGCACTTCAGAAACCTCATACTCTATCATAGCACATAAATGTTAGGCATCCCTCAATCAATGAGAAAGCACTATTTCTTTCCTACACAAGATCATTTATATAATGAAAGATTTCTCTGGTCAGTGTAAGTGCATGCTGTGTTTTCAACACGAGTGAATTTAAACTGATTTAGATTTGGTGGATTGATTTAGCTGAATGGAAAAAGATCTTACAATGAAATAGAAATATTCAACCAGGAGCTAAACAACCAATATAAACTGTTAAAGCTTTCTCCTACAAAAGAAGTCTGACCCAACAAATCCACTTAATAGAAATATTGAGTACTGATCACTTGGTCATGCTATGCTGCCACAACCCAGGAAGATGAGAAAGAGATATGAGGTGAGTCTGCCCCTCTTGATGTTGAGTGCTGAAGGAGGTTGAAGGTCAGCTCTGCAATGGGTGTAAGCATGCATGAGCAGCAGTCGAACTGTTCTGTTTTATAGCTTCTTGGGCACTGAGGTAGCCATCCATGAGAAATGCCAGGGTATATTCCCATCTGGAGTGCTCCTTTTCCAGCAGTCTGGCACAAGTTTGAAGTATAGTGACAATTATAGTGACATTGTAAAGCTAAACTTAATGTAGTAGACAGTTGGGCTTAAAGGCTGCAGTTCACCAGTGCAAGTCTCTAGAATTAGGCTGGCATAGTTTCTTTGAAATCACTGGAGATAACACTGGCATGAAGTTGGAGTAAGTGCCAATGGAGCTCTAATCCTCATCAGTCAGCAATGTGCTCTTGTGGCAAAGTAGGTCAAGAGCATTCTGGGCTGAATTAGGAAGAGTGTTGCCAGCAGATTGAGGGAGGTGTTCCTTCCACTCATCTTAGCATTGGTGAAACATATCTACAGTGCTGGCTCCAACTCTGGGCTCCCCAGCCAAGAGAGACATGGACAGACTGGAAAGAGTCCAGCAAATGGCCACAAAGAGGATGAAGATGTTGGAGCATCTGTCATAAGAGGAGAGGCTGAGACAGCTGGGACTGCTTAGCCTGCAGAAGAGAAGGATCAGGAGGAATCTCATCATTGTGTATGAGTATCTGCTGGGAAGGAATAAAGAAGATGGAGGCAAAGTCTTTTCAGGGGTGCACAATAAAAGGACAAGTGGCAATGGCCACAAAAAGATTTTTTTGGTCATTGTTTTTTTGTCTTTTTTTACTGTTATGGTGGTTGAACACTGGCATAGGATGGCCAGAGAGGTTGTAGAGTCTCCATGCTTGGACATATTCAAAACCTGACTGGACAAAGTCCTAAGCAAGTTACTTAGGTAACCCTGCTCTGAGCAGGGAGTTTGGACTAGACATCTCCAGAGGTCCTTCCCAACCTCAACCATTCTGGGATTCTGTCATTGAAGAAAGTCTCAGTGTTACAGCCAGCAGCACGAGTACAGGACTGCCATGGTCTTTAACTCACCTTAATTGTGTGCAGATCCAGTTCATGTGTTGCTTAAACTTCACTTGTCATTCTCTCATTCTTCTAAACATGGTTCATACTGATTTAGATAACAAGGAAACACTGTAAAAGACTCTGTTGGGGCACAGAAAATTGTCTAAAGTGCAAATAGCCCTGATAATTACAGAAAAGTCTGGGGAAAAGGGTGAACAATGCCGTGACTGTTACTCAGTGACTGTCAGAGCAAATGAACTTAGCTAGCAAATAGAAAGTGCAAAGTGGGATCTGCAAGTCAAACCATGATTCAGTTTTGCATGCCATTTTGCTATAAAAGGCCCTGTGTGTTAAATTCCATGTACAGCTTTCATGTGTTTTTGCAGTTACATCTACTGGGATTAACCCTGCAGCTTGTACTTCATTAACAATGCTTCAGGCAATGGTTGAGCTGAACAGAACCTGGATAAATCTTCCATAGTTGCTTCAGCTCTGCAGGACCAGGAATTCATAAGAAATATAATTAGCATTGTGACTAAATTTAGTTTTCACAGGTTTGCTTTCCCAATAATTAATAAAATAAAGCAAATGCCATCACATTTCTGTTCTCCAAAAGGCAAATACAAGTAGAATTGGTGAGAACTGGAATCCCAGATCCAGCCTGTGATGTGTGTAGTGGAAGACAGCCTGAAGCATCCAGCTAGACACTGTAATCTTAAGGAGTTTGGCCAAGGCTGCTCTGTGGTTTGGGAACACAAATTCACCTGAAGCTCAGGGCAGTGTTTGCTGCAAGGCAAAGGCTTTGCAGAGAAATTTTGAAGCCTTCCTGGGTAGAACAAAAGCACTCTATGCTATTCCAATGTTTAGATCTATGTGAGTGATCACTAAACTTCTGAGGACCCCCACTGTGAGGGGGCAGCAAAGCTTTACTAAAGCAGCTTCTTGAAAACACTATACAATCTATGCAGAAACACTTCCACTGCAACATATTGGCTATGTTTAAAGGGGAAAAACAAGAATCTGAATATTTTGTGGTAATGGCAAAGAATGCTGGGGACAGACTTGCAGGATTATGATGTTGTGAGAAAATATTTTGACTGCTGGAACCCATTAGGTCCATACCCAGCCAGTGTTCCTTTGTATATGCAGGTGCTAGCTGTAGTCCTGTTTGTCTCTTGACTGCTATTTTCTCATTTCAGGTGCATTCGCTCTCTTGGAACACTGAGTGTGCTTTGGAACACAGCTATTATTTTAAATCACCAACTCTCACCCACAATGAACAAATAGGGTGTAAAAGCAAGGGCAACTTTTTTGTTCATGTATGTGATGAGGTCTCTTACCTGGAAATTGACCTTGTTACCCATTGTTCTTCTCTGCCTTTAGCTCAGCAACCGCAGTTTCTGTCAATTACCAGCCGATAGAACACATGACTGTAGGTTAATTAGGGAATGAAGAAACACAGCACTTTCTTCCTGAATTTGAGAATGTGACTGCAGTGTTCAAAAGGCTTTCGTGTATGTCTTTCTCCAGGGTGCAACATGGTGCTAATGATGTTTAGGTTCTCAGGACAGAGAGATAGCATTGGCAAGGCCTTCCCACCCTAAGGGTCCAGTGGTGGGTACCCAACAGTATAACAGAAGAAGAGGTACAGCTGAGTGAGGTCTGTCAGGGTGCTTGCCTTTGGAGTGCACCCTCAACAACAGAGGGGGTAGGATGCCACTGTCCCTGCTGATGTTGAGGTCTTGAGCCTCCTTGTAACCAGGCTCAATTTTCTTTACACACAAGACTTAAGAACCTTAATAATAATAGGACTGAAAGATACTTCAGCTTGGAAGAGACACAACGTTCGCCCAGTCGGGCTTTGAAAAACTCCAAGGATTGAGACTGCACATCCTCATTGGGTCCTGGCTGCACTCCTGGACTGTCCACGCAGGGAGAAGCTTCTGTCCATTGTCCCTCAATATCCCCAAATGAGAAGCACCTGGCCCCGTCTCTCTGATCCCTTCCCCACAGTTACTGGGTGCTGTTAGGCTGAGGTGTATTGACTGCTCCCTGCATTTTGGTGTCAGCTGAAAACTTGACGAAAGTCTGCTCCATCACCTTCTCCAGCTCACTAACGAAGATGTTTTTGTCTGCCTGCCCTCAGTTAAGGTGTTACCATTAATTATGCTAAATCAGACTAGGGTAGATAGCCTGAGAAGTGCTCTTTCACCCTGAGTTCTGCCCCACAATTGCACAGGGTGTGAACAAATATTTTATCCTATTTGGTTTTGAATGTCAAAGTTAATTTCACTGAATGTCCTTTTGATCTTCTGCTCTGAGAGAAGCAGGGTGGCATACTGCTGACTTGTTTTCCTTGTTAATTTTTAACATCCTTTCCCTGACCCCCCCCCCCAATATAATCTGATCTTGTCAGTGTCTTGAATCTTTCTTTTTATTCTTTCAGTGTCCTCTGGGAGATGGGATGACATCTGATTCACTCCAATGTTCAGCCAAGGACAACTGATAAATGCTCTTTTTCTGTATTATCACTTATTTCTTATGCATCCTATTAGGCGTCTAACTTCATAAATCACTGTTTCCTGTGAAAGAGAAATTTTTATGGAACCGATCTTGCTGGGGCCTTTCTTGGGCAAAGTTGGTGAATTTTAAGCTCCAGGGAGTGTGCCAGAATGTTAATGTGAATATATATGTATGCATACGCAAACACATAAGAACTGATTATTTTTTCCCTCCTGCAGCATAAAATTTTATATATAAGAATGTTTTCTCCACCTGGCATATTATTTCTGCTTTTGCTTTTTAGTGTTGTAGTTATGTAAGAGTCATATTGCCCTTTCACATGGACTTAAAGACCCCAGCCAACTCCAGTTTCCTTCCTTCGCAAGAGACGCTGGGAGTGGCTGGGCTACAGCCCATGAAGAATCCCAAGGACAGTGTGTCTGGTATCTCTGACCCACTCAGATGAATACAGGGTAATTGGTATGATCATCTGGTTGTGCGATGATAGCAGGCTGTCAGGGAGGCTGATCCAGGTGGTCACTGTGGAGTGACAAAGAATGCTTCCATGAGATGAGTAGCAGCAGCAAGTCAGACTTTCAGATGCCATAAATCAGCACAACTCCAGTGAAGTTAAAGGACTTCTGTGCTGAGCTGCAGCAGATGAAGCTTTGGCCTGGTTTTTGTTTGTTTGTCACCACTGAGATCAAAGCCCTGTTCCTGGGACATACCAGTAGACTGACACAGATGAGAGAAGTGTAACAAATGAAGTCCAAGTTGAGTGTAGGAACCGAGGTACAAGTATTATCCCATAACAGCAATACAATGATGTACGAGTTAAGACTTGAAAATATAGTGTGGATAATGGTGAGAGAGGAGGAAGGAGTGAGAAAGAGGAGGGGAGAAAGAGAAAGTGAGGCAGGAAGGGTGGAAGGTGGCTTTGGGTTCCCTTTACACAAATGCCTTCAATGCGGCATTGACGAGCCTGTGGCTCTTACATGAGCAGTTCAAGGGCACCTAATATGATGGAGCTACCACATGTGTTCGATAGCTGATGGTCCTTACTGGTGGCCTGGAAAGGGAGCACAGCTCTTTATGTGGATGATGTTAATGGCTGGTCCAGTATAGAGTGAGGATGTAAAGGGTAACAACGACAGGGAAATAGGATCATGTGGATATTGCAAAATCTGAAAAAAAAAAAGAAGCAAAAATTTACAGAGTGTCAATGAAATAGGGAAAATATAAAGTAATCTGAAATGGAGCACACACACATTCTCTGTGGGTGACAACAACGTGGGAAGCATGGAGGTGGAGGAGTGAGCAAGGCACTGTTGTCAATGCTGAATTAGCAATGACTATGCTGTATTCCCTGCACTGCTTGAGCAAAAGCACTGTGTCTTGCCTACTCCAGTTCAGCTGCTGCATTCAGGGCTTGGCAACAAACTTCTAGAAACCTATTAAGAGGCTGGAGGGAGCAGCCAAGTGATGAGGGTCTGTGAGGACTGGCTGATGTGGAACCTATGAAATTGTGAAGGCTGAGAACCTGGCTAAGTACAGGGGTGTGATTGCTTGTCTGTCTTCAAGGCAGAGGTGGAGGAGCCTGTGGCTGAGTTACAGACTTTAGGCTTACCACAGACAGCTCTCAGCTCATGAATTTTCTGCATTTATTATGGAGAACACTAAAATATGTGTTCACACTTGGTCTGCTAAAGCCCTGCTGGGCTTTCAGAAGGAAAAACTGATCCATAAATAAAGAGAACTCTTTAGAGGTAGAGTACAGAATAAAGAGACAAAAATTTAAAATAAAGCAAAGCTGAGCCTTCTGGGGCTCTTGAAAACATCTACAAGTCTTATGTTTTGCCAGGGACTTGCAGCGGATGATGTGGTATGTCTGTCTTTGCTTAATCTGTACAGTTTATTAGCAAAGATGCAGGCACAATATGAAATGTCTCCTGGTTGTTTCCATCTGGGAAACAAGGATGGTGGTAGATTTGTAAGTAGATTTTATAAGGAGCTGTCAGCCACTGTGTCTCAAGAAGACTGGCCTGAGCAGCATGGACTCTGTGGGGAGCCCACCCGTTGTGCTGATGTGCACATGGGGGTACATTTGAGAGCTGCCTAGTCATTTCAGAGGGAAGTGAAGCCAACTCTGGGTGCCACACGATTACTTCTGCAACAGCTGGAGATTGTTCCTGCTCAGACATTCTTTTCTACCAAGTGAGAAGTGTGGTATTTTGGCACTGAGCAAAAAAAAATTGGTACGGTTTCTTTTTCTTGGACTGGATTATGAGACACAAAGCTTGTTTGGAGATGGCAGCTCTTGCTGTATCACTGTGTAAAAGATGTTTACCTGGTTGTCTCTTTCTGTACAAGCCTTTTTAACTACCTTGCATAACGATTTTGCTGTAAACTGACATATGCAATGTCTCATCTTTGGGCTTGCCTGTCTCCATTAAGTTAGGCTCATACCCAAGCAAACACTTTACCATGTATTTAAAGATGAGCCTCCTGTCCTTGCTGAAGTCATTAAGACTGCTTGGGTCATTAGTTTTGATATATGTGTGCATACAGATAACTAGCAGTGTTGCTTAGTGGCTATGAGAAAATACTTCCCTCTAGGTAGCCTGCTGACAAAACACAAGACGGGGGGCTCTGTCTGTAAAAATCATGTAGTTACAAAAACTCTTCCCCTTCAGCTTACCCTGATGAAATTTGTGGCATCTCTCCAGATGAAGACTGGAAATGTTTCCCTTCCTTTTTTAGCTCACTGGGTTTGTGTGTGTGCCACAGGCACTTTATATCGTTCTAGTATATTTATACTTTCAACTTATTGATTGGTAGATGGGATGATAGCCCTTTGGATTTATTTTGCTGCTCATTTATAATTAATTTGGCACAGGCATAAAAAAATCAGCCTTTATTCATTTACCATCTATTCGCCGTGCTTGTATTTTAGACAGCTTAAAAATAGAAGAGCCATGCACTAGGCAACTGGCCGACATGTGCATGGTTCCAGACATGTTGCCATCAGATCTGTCTGTACATTTTAGCTACATTTTCCAAAAAGGGGGTGTTCTCTTAGGTCACCTGTACAGGTGTGAGGACTCTCAGCCATCCTGGTGAGCGCCTGTGCAGGGCTGCCAAAGTGTTTGTCAGTGTGACTTCCCCCAGTGTGTGGTATGGGGAAGTATTCCTGCTGCATGGAACTGAAGGGGGAACGCTGTTGTTTTGGGGGCATCTCTGTGTCCCCTGCAAGCTCTTGAGGGTGATCTGCATTAGGTGGAGCAGGAGGTCATGAGGGAAGGATGGCCAGAGAAGTGAGCTTGGGGCTCTTGGAGAGAAGGCAAACCTGCTGCTTTGCCCACCGGCAGTGCTGTTGCTGGAGCTGAGTGATGGACTTGTAGAATAGCCACACTGTTCCTGAGTACTGATCACTCATACTCCACTGGGCTGATCACACACAGTTCACAGGGAGTATTCTCTGTATCACTTTCTCCAGCTGCCAGTAACAACTGCCTGTAATTTGCCTTGATAGATGCAGTAGGTACGAGCATTTAATTCAAAATGACAATTTAAGGTTTCAAAGCAGTTCACCTGCTCTGCAATGCTTTAAAGATCTCCCAAATGCAATCTTTTGTATGTGCTTAAAATCTGCCTCTGCCACTACTCAAATGTATTTATAGGCTACTGGTGGGCTGCCTATGAAAATTCTCATCCTACAGTTTTTCCTTCAGGTTGGTGAATGCTTCTGTGTTTCATGAAGGTTAATGCTACAAAGAGAGAGAAGCAGCTGCTCAGGATAGGATTGTAAATGCCTGCTAACCCCCTTAATCTGTGATCTCAGTAATGCGTTCACTGCACACTGTAGAACCACAGTTCTGTGTCACTCATGCAGAATCAAAGGTTTCTTTCACTTTCCTTGATCCTTGCAGTATATCCACCTATGTCTCCTTTGAATCACTCCTTCAAATTATCTTCTGCAATATTCTACTCCTGTCCAAAAAAAAAGAAAAGGCTCCGTTCCCCATATTTTCCTGCCCCCCTCCTCCCCGTGTGCAAGCATGCCCAAGATGAATCACTGCATAATTATATCCCTGTTTCTTGTATCCTTCCGTTGGCTCTCCCTTTCCGCTTGTTTCAGGCTCACTTGCCAATCAAGCCTAACATTTGGGGCCTGGGTCTTTGCTGGGGCTCATTAAGCCCAGGGAAGGCCTCCAGCAGCAGCGCAGGGGACACCCGAGAGCCCCCCGCCCGCCTCACGGCCCTAGAGGGCAGGGTCAGCACAGCTTGGCAGGCACACCATCCTGTAACCTGCCTTGAAAAATTGAGCCCTGCTTTAGGCTCCTGGCCACCCTGTGGCTTTGAACTGGTGTCTGAGGCGAGAGAAGAGCTGGCCTGACCTTCCAGCTTGTGCACAGGGAGGCATGAGCCGGGGGGCACTGGCTTTCGAGGGCAATGGTGGGTGGCAGGGCTGTGGTTATGCTGCGGTCTCCCCTAATAGTGGGAGCGAGGACAGAGAGGGAGCCAAGGTAGGCCAGCACTTGGTGAATGAGGTGAGGATTTGACAAAAGGATTTGGGGCTTCAGGCTTACGCTGCGTTTTCCGCAGACGCACGGCTGTGGCTGCTGGGGTGGGAGCTGGCTCCTCCCTGGCACCCCCAGGAGGACAGGCATGTGTGTAGCACGGGAAGCAGGGCAGCACTGTAGTCTTTGGAGGCTTGACACAAGTGTGCCCTAAGGTCTGCTGACCAAGATTAAATATAAAATTAAGAAGCTGGGGCTGGACACTCTTGGAGTTGAAGGCCTGACCAGGTAGACTTGGTCCTCAGTTTCCCTCTCTGCCAACAAGTTACTTGCGTTGAAGCTCTCAGAGGGACCCAAGCGTGTCAGGAGCTTAAAGCGCCTGGGCACTGTTCCTGTGTCTTCCTTCAGACTTCCCAGCTGCAGAGCTGAAACACACAGCTCCGTCTAGCAGGAGTGAGGAGCTGTGGAGCGCAATTATAACCTGTTTCATGTGGTTTGAAAGTTGCAGGGACACCTTACTGGTGACCTCTCCCGTTTTTCAGTGCCCTCGTTACTGACTCAGCCGGTCTGTGAGCGTGTTGTAAGCAATCTCTGTTCCTTGAACTCTCTCTTCTTCGGATTTCATTTCAAGTTGATGGCCTAAGTATCCACACTATAAGCACATTTGACCAGTTAAGAACACAGCCCTGTTTCTCAAACAGATACCGTTCACCTGCAAAATTTGGGGACTGTATGTTACAGACCATCACACCTGTGGATGTTTGTACATCAGCACTTGTGTGCTGACGTAAACTTGTTCCTACAGCCACAGGGGTACAAAAGAGTGACTAGGAGGTGCAGTGGCTGCTCTGCATTTCTGCATACAGTATTTCTACCAGGGTGTTTAAAGGAGCCATGCCTGCCTGCGGTTTTGACAGGTAAGCCCTATGTGTTGTCCCTCCTGGCTTCTACGGAGGTGGCAACTTCCATCTCTTTGTATTCTAGGAACATCTCAGTCTACTGTGAGTATGTAATATTGGTTAAATCATAATTCTGTTTTCGCACTGGGGAATGTCTTGTGGGAGAGTAAGCAGTATCTGTTTTTGGAAATTTGGCACTGGGGCTGGCTTGATGCGAGGAAGAGCTGAGATGTAACGCTGCTTTACTTTGTGGAGGTGCACTCAGCCAGCACCCTATTTGCTTTGTAGTTCCTAAAGAAAAATGAGACATGCACAATGGGCGTTTCTTTCAGTGGTGCTAAGATACTGTGATGAAAAGCCAGTCTGGAAATATACTCACTTCAAAGAAACACCAGACCAAAATGTGCTCTTGCAGAGTTTGAAAGTTAGTCAGCTTAATTTACATTTTGGCAGCTAAATACTAGCACTTCTAGTTACAAGGATAATGTCCAGGGAATAGGATATCGAACGATGCGGTTCTGATCTGTTGTATGTGCCCAAGCTCCATTTCCACCCTCTCTCTTTGGTCTCGCTAGTTTGCTCAGCCTGTAGCGGTGATAAGGGCATTCTTGCAGTGTTAGTGGACATCCTGCAGCACAACCAGGTGCTGCTGGAATACCACTCCCCCTGGTCTTCAAAGTTGCCTAGTACCCCTAAGTCCCCATCCTTGCAGAGCTGTGTGGAGCCACCAGACCAAGCCAGCACCCCTGCTTTCAGGAGGTGTCCTGCTGGGAGCTGTGGCCTTTTTCTCTCCCTGCCCTGGCTGTGTCTCACCTTCTGGCTGTCACTTCTTCGGGCACCTTTTTTCAGTCATGCCTGCTGCATCTTTCTGTTCTTCTCTGGCTCTGGGCTTTGCGGTTGCAGAGCACTGGACTCCCCCAGGCTGCAGTCTGACCTGCTTCTTTTCCCTGGCCAGCTCTTGCTGGGGGTTCAGCTGTGTCTGGGGTGCTCATTTTTCTGTTTAGGTTTAGGTGATGACTGCAGAGCTCCTGGTGCTTCAAGACCCTTTTGCAGGTTTATTCAGTGCTTTAGCTCCTGTTTCGTAACTATAATGCCTTTCAACCCCAGGCAACCCTTTGATACCAGCGCCTTAGCCAACACCGCACCTGGCCTTTCTGTGGAGCAGGGGTCTCCTCCTTTTCCTGGAAGGCAGGGATGCTGCTTCGCCTTTGCTCCGTGGCCGTCTCCAGCAGGGGAAGGCAGGGCATGGGAAGAAAGCAATGCTCCGTTCTTCCTGCGTTGCTGTGCCCTCTGCAGCACCCTGCAGAGCCGGCTAGCCGAGGGCAGCGTGTTGTAGTCTCCTCTGCAGCACATGCTCCTTCTAGGATGTGCTGGGCACAGCCCTCCCCCTGCTCCACCCTGCTCAGTGTACAGTTTTCCCAACTAGATACAATACGGTTCTTAATGCCTAATTCTTATTCTGAGAATACTTTCCTGCTCCTCGCTGCAAGGATGATTAATACTGCATTGCCCAGCCAGTCACACTATCCCCAGTAGAGCTATAAATAAATACCACCCAGCAGTTGCATACAGCAAGGCCTATTTTATTATTTTCCATTCATAATACAAAACATAAGAAGCATTTAGAAAAGAGGCTGAGTAACAGCCATAGTTTAGTAGGCACCTTGCTCTTTCATCCTCCAACATCCGGGGGGCAAAGAAATCCCACACTTACTTCTGTGTAAGTTTTACTGTTCTCTAGTTACGATGGTTATTTGTCCATCAAGCTGGGGCACATAATTAAGTGTGCAACGTGCTTCACATTGCCCTAGGTAGGAAAGCTTTTCCTGTTCAAAATGAGGTGAAAACCCTCCACAAGGACTTGCTTTGTTCAGTGGAAAATTGGTTTCTTAGCCAAAATGCAAACAACTGTTGTAGTTGCCATGGTATCTTCATTTCTTATGAAACAGAAGTCCCTTCCAATGTTGGGTAAGCAGTTTTTGTTCCAAAAAAAAAGTAAAATATTTTAAAAATACTCCAGTTTTGGATATTAAAAATGTCAAGAGAGGACTGAAGCCCTTTGCAGGAATGGTTTCCACTGACATTTTACTGATTTATTTAAGATTTGGAGTTTTCATTTTAAAAAAAAGTAAATGATGGGAACTATTAAACCCCAAGCTTTAGAGATTCCCACCCAAAAGTAATTTTCAGCTGGTTTTATTAACGAAGCTGCCTGAGCTCTTCAGCTGTGAGTCATTCCGGAGGGGGGGTAGGTGAGAGGAGGGATGTGGGAGAGGGAAGGGGCTGGCGTCTCTGCCGTGTGGGATGGGGTGGGTGAGAGTGGGTGCGTGCGAACAGCTCTATGCAGAGGGAGGGTGGGCCAGACTGGTCCCTGTGGGCACTGGGGACACAAGCCCCTGCCTGCCAGAGAGCTTCCTTCTGCAGTCTCGGGCGGCTGCACACTGTATATGGGCCCCTTAGGTACCAGCCCCTCAGCGGGACTGTAAAGCCTTGCAGGCGAAATGCAGTTTTTCTTCTCTTACTGTCAGTGTGTGTCTCAGGGACTTGGGAAAGGCTTTCACTGCTGTTATATGAACATTTCCAATTAGGCAGGTTTTGTTTTCATACAGCTGCTAGCTTTCCAAAATGTGTTAGGAAAAAATATCTGCCATTACAGTATTATTCACCAAAGCCTAGATTTCATCAAATACAGTGCACAATAAACTTTCGGAAACTACATGACTTGTTGGCAAAAAGTTCAAGTAAGTCAAGTAAAACATCAAGTAAGGTGTTTTACCTACACATCTCTCAAAATGAAATCACCCCTGACCCCTTGCACAAAAATTGTTTTATGATCTCTTTGTGTGATATTTTCTCCAGCTCACTAAGGCACTTGCTTAATGATTAACTGAAAGGACTTAACTGGTCCCAGTAAAGACATGCTTTTGTAGAAATCAGCCTATGGTAAGTCCTTGTAGGATTGTAGTCTTTATGGTTTTGCTATAGGAAGTCAAACACAGAACTAATAAAAATGTTGTTGAGGAAATAAATTGGAATCAAGGTAAGGATTTACAAAAAGAAAATAAGAGAGAATATTAGCTTGATCTTGTGAAAGCCTTTGGATGGTGGTCCTATAATTAATTGTTAAATCCTCATTGCTAGAAGCTCCTTCTTGCTAACTTTTGGTGAGAGAAGATAATTTTTTTTACAGAACGCCAAGTTAACTGCAAAGCAGTCATGAGCAAAAACTGGAAACTTCAGAAAAACATGAGAAAACAGGCCTGTAAAGAAACATCCTAATGACTCAATAATCACTTACTCAGCTCTTTGGCCCCCTCTTCTGAGACTGGGGGGACGAAGGTTATCAGTTACACATCTCTATTGTTCAAAAATCATGTCTATGTCTCTCCAGATTTGTAAGATTTTGTTGAAAGTCATGGGCTTGGGGCTGGAGGGGCAGGTGATTTCTCTCCTAAGCGCTCACACTTCTCTGTTTTTCCTCACTTTGCTTTAGTAAAGTAACGGACTGGAGGTTTCCACTCCACTGCACAGACTTCAGGAACTGGTGTGGCTGAGGGCACGGCCAAGCCCTCGGGAAGGCCAGTGCTTTTACAGGGTTTAGTGGCTGAGATGCATTAGTCTGATGTCACGCTCAGCAGGTAACCTCCTCACGTTACTGGCCTCGGTTAGGGTTCATCTTGTACTGTCACAGGGGTTGCCATGCCAATTTTTCAGGCTGCATCTCCGATCATCAAGGTGCAAGATGCAAGTCCATCTCCAGGGAGCCACCCAAAGAACCTGATGCAGCAAACCCTACTGCGTTCAAAACTTTAGCCTCCTCTTGGGCTTGACCTGCTGCCCCTTTTTGAGAGATTTCTTTTCCTTCCTGCTCAGTAAACAGCACCTACCAGAAGGGACGTGATCCTGCATAGGGATTTTCTGCCTTGTGCAGCAGGGAGAGAGCAGACCCTGCCTGGCTGGACCCTAGAGAGCACCCAGCTCTTCTCCGATCACTGCTGAGGACTCTCACTTTCTGGGTGGCTACAACGTGAAAAGTCCCAACACCTTTGATGAAACGGGTCAGGTTTAGAGTGAAGATTTTGTCATCCTGACTTTCCTTTTCTTCCCCAGCTGTCAAGCTGTGAAACTGAAGAAAAGCAATATGATAATCCTGGATGAGGACTAGAGTAATATTTATTCCTGAATGTGACAAAGCCAGCAATAGTAAGGTGGCCACTTGGAGGCCACTCTCAGAGGACATCCAGCTGGGCTTGGGAGTCCACTTAAACCACCAGGTCAGGGTACCAAGGGGGTACTCTGTATGTATGTGGCGTGCTCTCCCACTGAGGGGCTCCTTTCCCTGGAAGGCAGAGCAGGGCACTCTCACTTTAACAGTAGGCAAAGAAAGTGTGTGATTGGAAAAGCTTGTGAAGTGGGAAAAACAACAGCATAAACCAAGTAAAAACTCTCTTGGCTGAAATGTTGTGCTGATCAAACCTGATTTCAAAGCCTTCTGAAAACATTCCCAAGTGCAGGCCCAGAATTTTTTTTGTCAGACCACATTTAAAATTAAAAACAGTAAGTCCAGCAGAGAAAAAATTTGAGCTGGTCTGCTCTGTTTTTTCAGAGGCAGACAGTCCACAATAATAAACCTCATCTCAGCTGTGGGCTTAAAAACCCACTGGTGATCCAGATGACATTTTTTTTTGTTTGCTGAGCCCTTTGTATATACCTAAGGATGTTAGGCTAAATTATTGTCCAGGGCAAGACATTGGTAGGTGTCTCTCGTAGAAAAGTGCATCAGCTGGGTGTTTCCCACACTTGTAGCTGGAGGTTGCATGTCCTTCCTTCTTGGAAGGCAGGGGCAAGGATGCATGTCCTGTCCTTTCTTAGGATGCTGATTTAATTCAAATAGGAAGAAGAATCAGGAGCAGGGCTGGACTGGGCACTTCTGCTAACATCAGCTTTGTGCATAGCAAGTGCATGAATGACAAATGCACAGGTATAAAAATCAAGACTGCAAAATAATTTTTCCTGGCTCTTTTCCCATGTACTCCATCCTGGTACCATACAGGGACACACATATTTTATGTTATTAGTTATTATTATAACATTTATAACATTTATTATTATTAGTTATTATTATAACATATATAACATAATAGTTATTATTATAACATTATAACATCTTATGTTATTAGTAGACTATATACCAGGGTCTTCAGCAACCTAAATTTTTAACTTGACTTTACTGCTGGTCAGCAGATGTTCTTAAATACTTAATCTTTTTTTCTTCTCACCTTCTATCTGGTTCATATATTTGTTGCAGGAATGTGTGAGCGTGCATGACATCTGTCATGGTAGATCTTGTTCCCTATTCAACCTACTATACGCTATTACAATTCCAGTGTTGGCTCCTGCATTTCAGCTATAGAGTACTG
>NW_010523949.1:58808-69909 GCF_000687285.1 Phaethon lepturus
ATCCTCAGCTGTAGGATGTAAAGCACTTAAATTTTTTATCCCCTAAAAACCTGCACTTTGCAGGTGCAGTACATATTCTTAAGCATTAGAAATCACTGGACATTTGGCAGTTTAATGCTTAAGAATACATACTGCACCTGGCCAATTTATATTTTAAATGAAGATTTGTATCAAATAACACATTAGAAACAAAAGACTCCCTCTTTCTGTATCTTTTTTTTAAAACTGATTATCTCTCTTGATGTTATATTTTAAGAATTTAAAAGCAAAACTGCTCAGTCTGGAGGACCATAGCTTTGTATTTGATCTCAGGCCATGCATTATTGATTTCCAGTATGTGAAAAATATCTAAAATGTCTGCAATAAAAATGCAAAGAATAAAAATGCTTTCACTGCTTTTGAAATTAAAATCAATTTTATATGCATTATGTTGAAGGGAGTTGAAAGCTGTTAAGTAGGTTAAGTAGTGGGAGGAATATTACAAAAAATGATTGCATTTCATTGTAAGACAAATTAGTAAAAAATATAGTATAATTACTATAGAAATAAAATAAGTTCTGCAGTTAAATACCAAAATACACTAATGCAATGCTATTGCTAAGTGCTGAGAAACGGGTAAAGCAAAGGTTAAGTCTGACCTATAACAGCCATCTCCTGTAAGACCCTGACAGTAACTCTTCCTTTAGTTAAGGGATCACAGGTTGCATCCCAGGTAATAGGGATAATAATCTCCGTCTTTAATTCCCAATTTAAGTGTCTTTTTGCACTTAGTCCCAGACTGGTAGATGACAGCACAAGGTATTTACCTATTTGTAGTGGGCCAGGACTGGGCTGCTGTTCTGGAGATGAGAAGGCCATCCATGACTCTGGAGAAGAAGAGCTGTAGGAGGGCAGCAGGGAGATGGCAGGTTTGGGGGACGTCTCACCTGTACTTGACTGCAGCACCATGCAGGCTCTGAACTACCTGTTCAGGCTGTCGTGGGAGCCAGTTGGTCATGGCAGGCAGTTTGCTGCATCCCTGGGGTGGGGATAGCCGTGTCTCCCTGCGAGCTGTTGTGGAAGACCAGACAACAGCCTGGCACGTCTGCCTGCACCTGGGCAGCACATCTAACATCCGTGTCCCTCTCAGGTCAGCGTCCTTGCTCTGGGATGCTGCTCACGAAGCCCGGCTGTCCTGCATCCTGCTGACAAAGCTGTGGGTGCACGGCCCTTCTCCCCAGGCAAGAGCTGCCGTTCTCCCAGGTGCACACGCGGGCGCCTCGGCATGTGTGGGGTTTCTCCAGAGACATGTTATTGGCTCTTTTTAATCTGGAAAAGTTTGCAGTTCTGGAAGAAGCTGTGGTTTTGTGTGTTTTTTTGTTTTCTTCAGAGCAACCCTGTTTTTCTTCTTTTTCTCCCGAGAGCAGTTCTGGTTGTTTTTGCTATTGCATGGTGTAGAATATTGCCCCTCTACCCTGTCCCTTTCTGAATGGAGTTCCCAGGGGAACCAATCTTCTCACTGTCTAAGCAATGCTACAGGCAACTTTCTAACACAAATCCGTGCCTATTTCCCTCCTCCTCCTCCTTCCACCCCCTCAAAGTGCCATCTCATGCATGTTCATGTTCAAGTTTCTCCTTATTTTCATTATGTATTGGAGCCAAAACAACTCTTGCCCTCTTTGGCTTGAAGGTTCATATACCAGTGGGAGCAGTAATGGCTGGACAGCTTTGATTCACTCTCACTTACATACAGGCAAAGAAAAGGAGACACTAGCCTGAAGCTTCTCTTATTTGCTGCCTTATTCTTAGGTTCTGCTGCCAGCTCTGCCTCGTAGAAGAGAAACAGTGTACTCCGGATTTTCTGCCTTCACAATATTGATTGGCAGTCTCTCTGTCTTGTGAGTAGAGATAGCAGCCTGCCTAAGGGACAGCTGAGCTTCCTCTGGGGTGTCTCCATACTCCTGACACTAAAAAAGACATCATCATTATTGTGCAGTTTGTAGGGATTTTAAATATGTATTCTACTGGAAGATACCTAACAGAAAAGAGTCAGTTAGGAGAGGGTAAACACTTACTCCTTTGCCCTTATGGTGACCATCTCTTCTCTCCATTAAATACAGAACTTAATCTGATGCAATTGCTTTTCCCCCATTGTTTTCTTGCTGTTATTCGCTTTAAAGAAAGGACAGTAAAATTATATACCTGTACATTTGTGTAGCTGATGCTGGTCTTACTTCTGAGCTGGTTCACTCATTTTTGAGAACGCTTATGATTTTCAAGGAGATCCAAGGATGCCCCTGGTTTTCACAGAGTTTCCAAATGGTTTGATTTGATTTATATTGCACCAGGTTCCAAAAATGCAAGATTTGTCCCTCTTCCTTTGGCTTTCTTTCGTGGGTTTTGGTTTGGTTTTGTGTTTTTCAAAATAAACTGTACTTTACCCTCTCTTGCCTGATTCCACCAGTATAAGGCATTTTTTATTAAATAATAATAATAAATAGATAATAATAATTGATAATAACATGTGATAATAATAATAATTATTATTAGTTGTAGTTGTAGATGTTCTGCGTTACTTGGCCAAGGAACAAGGTGGTGGTTTTGTATGGAGTGATTTTTGTAGTGGTTGGTCTTTTCAAGGGGAAAGTGAGATCTGCAGCTGTGTATAATTGACTGTGTTGCATCTTGTTTTCTTGTTTCCCAGAAGCAGCTAAGAGAATGAAGCCATTGGCCTGCAAAGTTAAGATAAAGAAAGAAAATAAAACTATCTATATTAACAGGTAACTAATTTTCCATGAAACACTATTTTCTTTGTCTTAATGCAGTTAGCTTTCTTTAGCTTTGGGAGTTTGTGACTATGTAAAATAACAAGATCATACATAGATTAGCATAATAGCAATTGCAACAATAGTGGTTTTTAATAGATCATTTAGTAGTGCTTTGATGTTTTTAACAATCCCTAATGGTGCAGCATTAGAAATTATTCTCTAAGTGCTCAGAAATGAGGCCTTAAAAAGAAAAAAAAAGGTGCTGTCATTATAGAAAAGGCACCTATTGATCCCTGTCACAGAACTGGGATGCTATCTCACCCTCTGGTTCTTCTGAATAAATAATGGCCTTTGGCATAATGCAGCACTGGACAGGTTAGAAATAGCAGCTAGCCAGCGAGAGAGGCTGAGATGTAACAGCTTCTCAGCTAAAAGGAAGCTGAGAACTGCTGGGGTGGGGTCACCTTTTTGCTCAGTTTCTGTGGGGGATCTGACTGGAAAGACGTTTACTTGAAAAATGACCTGAGAGTTCTTGCTGAAGAGGTTCTTGCAATCAGAGGAAAAGGGATCTGAGAGTCTGTGCAAGTCCCCAAACAGACTAGATCCTGTAGATGCACCCAAGGTCCCGGGGCTGGGTTTACCATAGCATGACTCCAGTGACAGAAGGGGGCTTTGCTGCCTGTTCTGGAGCAGACCCAGAGCCTTTTGGTGCTGGCACTTGCCTTTTACAAACAACCAGGATCTTTGCAGTTTCTTCCCCCATTCCAGCCCAGGATGTGCCTCCCTGAGCTGTTAGCAAGGCAGTCAGAAATATCATCTGCCAGGAGCGTTCATTGACACAAGACCTGTTATCCTCTAACACAGGGGCCTGCCCTTCATAGTGTTTGGTGTCTGCTGAAACCCTCCAGAAGAGACTTGCTGATCGGCATGGGCCGTGCAGTGCTGCCTTGCACAGAGGTCTCCAAGGGAAGTCATCTGCAGGCAGCATGCTCCTTGTGCCTGTGTGTGGTGGGAGGTCCCTTGGCTTCTGGAAGAAAAGTGATTACTTTGGTGCAGTATACAGCCAAGATAATTAGGATTTGCTGAGAAGGTCTCCTTTGGGCAAGGGAATCACTGTCACAGCAGCATCTGCCTCTGTTTCTGAAGCTGGCTCAGCCCAAGCAGGTCAGCTGTTGCTGTGTGGTACTCCATCACAAGGCACCACCATCACAAAAGCCACAGGCCCTGCAAGTGACCTGTAACCTTTGGAAAGGTGGTTTGTATGGAATGTCACTTTTTAGGACAAGCTTCAGGCATGTCAGAGGATTAAACACTGCAGTATGCATTTGAAAGTCACTGTCAGGGTTACCATTTTACTCTCATCCCTCTTCCAGCTCTAGGTGTTCTGGTGGTCCCAGCTGAAAGCCTTTGGACTCTTGCTACAAGCCATAGTCCTTGGTTTTTTCCTGACACAGACCTGTAATAGAGATGCCACATCAGCCAGTAAAGGTGACGTGAACTTTCATGAAAGGTCTCCACAGTCCTTACAGAACTGAGAGCCAAGTCAGTTCAGATGAAAAAGTCAGCCAAGAGTTCAGATGAGTTACATCAAGCAAGTCATAAGGCTCAATGCGGAATCCTCTGAGAACATGAATTTTCTATACTAGGAAGTTTAAAATCTAGATTTAAAAATTATACATGCATATTTTATACTGGTTTCATCACCAAAATGTGGTGATGAAATTGCTGTGGTGTGGAAATTGCTCCACAGCAGCAATCAAAGCCTTGGGAGATATATCTGTAAGTTAATGTTGGGAATAATTTAAAGAAAAAGCCTCCAAATGTGATATTTATATCTTCACAGACTATCTTTAGGTGCTATTTGTCATGTTCTTGCACAGTGTCTCCCAAACCTCCTCTTTCTGAAACAGCAATATTCCACACCTCATTCTTAAACATTGGGAAAACACAGAAAGCTCCTAAAATAATTTTCATTCATTTCATAGAGCAATAACATCAATGCCAGTGAAATTAAGTTGAGCCATCTCGTGCTTCCTCAAAAACACTTTTGGAATAGATCTTTCACATCAGCTGCAAAGCACTTGAAAAGACACTAGGTTGCCAGCCGTATTGTTTTCTGTGAGATGAGCAGAGCAGCGCACCACGCGTGGGATTTGCTGCATGTAGAAATGATGTCTCCCTGCATCACAGCATCTCTGTGGGGTGGCAGAGAGTGTGAATGAAACAACAGAGAAGGTGAGCGAGAGTCTGAAAACATATGTAAGGCTAATACTGAGTCTGGGAAGGGAGAGAGAGACACAGTGAGGAAATGCCAGAGCAGACATAATGGAGAGGGTGCTGCAGCTACGCATGTGTCAGGTGAGAGTGTGTTTTTTTACGGAGCAAGGGGAGAAAACAGAAAAGCACATGCAATGATTCTGCATGGAAAGTATATTCCTGCTAGTGGCTAAGACAGGAAAGAGCAAAGCAAATTGAAGAACCGGCCAGGACTGGAGAATAACCCAAAGGGTGGGGAGAGAGGTGTTAATGAGTGTCATGAGTGTGTGGTGATCTCAGTAAAATGTATTTGCTGGCCCTCAAAGCTATGAATCCAGCACAGTTTGTGTAAGAGTCTGTCTTAACGGCAATGAGTTAGGGCTACAAATGAAGATAAAACAGAAGGTAAAAGTCAGATGGGAGAGAGAGGAAGATAGAGGTCATTTTGAGTGACAAAAAGGTTTATGAGGAAGGCCAGGGTCATCAGAAGAAATTTCAAGCTTAGCTGGACCAAGGCAGTTTGGGGCATGTAAGGCCAGTAAGTTCCTACATGGGAGTGTTAAAGATGTTGATAACACAGGAGAGGTAAAAGTATTCCAGTTATTTCTGTCTTTTGTGCTTGGAAGAAGCAGCATGAAATTCTGCCTACTCTGTTGTAAACCAAGGATAAATCAATTGGGATTTTTAATCAGCAGTCTAAGCAATTTGCTCCTGTGATCTTAAAAGAAAGATCTTAAAAGAAATTCACTCGCCCTTACTGAAAAAGAAAATATTTCATTGATAGTACAAAAAATTCTATTAAAATATTTGGAACACTGATGAATGTGAAGAATCTGAAGACTGGAAGGTGGCTATTAGTAGGTAAACAAGATGACCCAGAAAATTGTAGGCCAGTTGACCTGACATCACTCATGAGCAAAATAATGGAAAAATTGATACAGGATTCAATTAGTAGAGAAATAAAGGGCAGGAATATAATTAACGTCAGTCAACATAGTTTTATGTAAAATAAGACTTGTCAAACAGAATGTATTCCATTTCTTCAGATTATAAGTTTGGTTGATGAAGGCAGCTATGGAGTTATAAGGTTCTTTGTAATGATTTTGATCTTATCCCTTTACCTTTCTGATACAGAAACACATGCTATTCAACACTGAAATGTGCAGGCACTAAGAACTGGCTAACTAACACAAGTAGTTTCTATGGGAAGTTATCATAAATACGGTCATTTCAGTGTGTTCTATAAACTTTGCTATTGAGTCTATTCTGTATCCTTCCCAAAATCTGAAAGAAAATACAAACTCACTGAAAAATACTGTTGACACAATGTCAGGCACAATGGCTGCAAAACCAGGGGCAAAAAACTGCTGTACAAAAGGAGCAATCATGATTATTCAGCAAAACATTTGAAGACAAATGGGTTGGTAGTGTTCAGTGCAAGGCTGTGCATGTATGGACAAGGAGCAGTGGTCTGACCTGCAGAGTCTGGGATTGCAGCCTGGAAAGTAGTTTGGGGGATGAGAGTGGATAAAACAGCTGAAATATGAACATGCGATTGATGCCACAGCAGGTGGATCTAATGTCGTCTTTGGAGATATACACAATTGGGAAACGAAGACTGGAAATGTGATGCTGAAAATTCAACACAGGAATATAGCATTTGTCCATCACCACAGGAAATACTGCAGAAAAGAGATAATGGTGTGGGAGTCAGGGGGTGGGGAGAGAGAGGCAAAACCTGTCTTGAAATGCAGAAATTGGGCCTTTCCTTTGTTGCAATGCTTGGATATGTTATTTGAATTAGCTGCAGGTATGAATTTTAGAAAGGCTGAGTTCTGCTGGGTTGCTTTTTACAGGTCCTCATTCAGAAAGTGTGATCTTACTTCATTATAAAATAGTTTCTTCCTCCAGAAAAGGAAGCAAAACTTAATTGAAGTGCTTTTCACACTGACTGCTAATTTCCAAAAGGAACATCACTTTAAGCATTAATTCAGATCACCTTGCCTGATAGTCCCCACGCAGGCAAGCTTGGAAAGCATTCAAGAGAACTCATTTGTCCCCTCCCCACAAGTGACATTAGAGCACATGTACCAGAAGGGTGCTTTTGGTGTAGAAAAGAAAGGAACACAGGCAATAGTGGGAAGTCAGATCGGACTTTCAGGCTAGAAGAGAGGTATATGTGTTTCTAACCATATTGGAACAGAGCCATGAAAGAAATGATGTCTCTCTTGTGCTGTCTTTGAGCGAAGATGGGAGGCTTTTCTGGAAAAAGTGCTAAGAATCAACATAGTTTGGGGGGCTCAGTATGAGGTTAAATGTGAAATATTACGCAACTTGAGATATTAAGAGATATTAAGGAGATCCTAATACAGCATCTGACCTTGTTTAGTCTTAAATGTGGTAACTAAAGAGAGGCTCATTGGCCAGTGAAGCACATAAGAAGCAGAAACACTAGAAGTCCCAGTCAGAGGTAGAGCTGAAAGAGATGCCATAACAGGTAAAGCCATGCATTTGCTTACAACCAGGGAGACTGGAGTTGAGCAAGGATGTTTGTCTGTGTTACATCTGATACTTCTGCTCAATGACAGTTTGGTGTGTGACATTGACCATGCCTCAAAGACCCACCATAAAGTTTGGGTGTATCAGCCTCCTGGGTGATACAGCTTCACTTCCACCTGGTGTGCAAAGAAAGATTTTTACCTCCTTGCCCATACCTGAACCTTATCAAAAGCAGGACTGTGGGAAGCCTTATCTGAAATACCACAGAAACTGTCCAGTTCTTGTCATCACACAACACCTGTCACTCTGCATTAGTCTTTATAGTTGCTAGTTTATGTCCCAGTGTGGTTAAGTGTGCATAAATATTTTCAAGTCATTACCCTGCTTCTCCAGCACTTGCTCTGTTGTTTACATTTGGCATTGTCCCCTGTTATAGAAGGGTTGTTAGATATATGTTTGAAAATATTCTTTTCTCTTTTTCTCAGCAGCCCTGACAAAAAATATTTTTAACAGGTTCACAAAATAAAGAATGTAGCCTTAAATTGGTGAGAGTAATTCCTTCTGCTAACTAAATGTAATGTCAAGCAACTATCTTTATTTTTTCCTCATGTTATTCCCTTTGCCTTTGTCCCTTAGGTACTAGTGACTCAGAATGGAAGCTTATAAAATATGAAGACGAACATGCAAAGTCTCTCAGAGAATAAACAGTATTATTTCCTGACCCTAAAAATGGAACTGACGTGATTGTGAAACTCCCACACAAACCAAGAGTACAAGAGATTCACAGGTAGGACTCAGTTAAACTCTCCTCAACCTTGCTGCTCACAGACTACAACCCCAAGGAAAGGAAATGTTTTTTGACAGAGGTTAATGACATCGGTTGGACCTTCTTGATACTAGCAGTCTTTTGCTTGTGGGAGCAGGGAATGTATGGTTTAACACTTAAATTTAACACTTATGCAGAGTCTCGTAAAAGTTCATCTTTCATGTAGACACACAGAGCAGAAGTGCTTAGGTACCCAAATGTGCTCAGTGCCTGGTACTTGTTATCTTCACTAAGATTTCTATTGCTTGGTGGTACTTGAGACACTATCCTCTCTTGAATACCCTACCCATGTCTCAAGCTGATCCTTTCTTTGTTGTCTTGTCTTCTTCCATCCTCCTTCCTCTGAATGTTCATGAGACTTTCACCTCTGTCTCCATCCTTTTCTACTTCGAATCACTTTGTATTCTTCTTCCCCGCAAGTACCTCTCCATGCAGGCAGGCATTTGTTTTTTCTTTCTGACAACTCCTTGTGTTGTCAAACGCAACATGACCAAAATGGAATTTCAGATATCTCCCACCAGAATTACTCCCTTTCCACACAGATGTTGGGTATGGCAACAGTATGGTGTCTAATTCAGTGGCTTCAGAGAAGAATGTTAAACAAAAGCCCACGGACTCCACGCCCCAAGCACCAAAGCAGGCAGGTGTGATATCTTGATAAATGGAGAACCGCTTAAAACCAAGGAATGTGGTTTTATCTGTCTTTTCCTTTCTGTCTCTCTGGTGTACTAAGCAGACAGTTTCTCCCTGCACTCTATTCTGGCAGGCACACCTATTCTTGGGCTGGGTTTGTCTGTCTCCCATTTTAATGCTCCCACTCCCTTTTAACCAATTCACAAAGCACTGCACCCATTCTCTATAGCTGTCCCTTTTACTGGCTGTCTTGTTTCTCCTCCAACTCCACCTCTGTGGGCTCACACCTGACCAGAATGAGGGTGGTGGCAAAGCACAGGGGCCATTCCCTCTTCCAATGTACCAGCAGTAGTTAGCACAGCTAACAGCAGATCAGTTCTCTGTCTGCAGGGGAGAAGGCAATTATTGTCCTGTACTCGGCACTGATGAGGTCTCCTTTTAGGAAATCAGAAACAAACTGGGGAGTTCACAGAAGACAAAAAGGAGCAATTAAAGGTGAGAAAGTCTGCAATCAGAAAATGTTGAAAGAACACAATTTCCTGAGAGAGAGAAAATGAAAGGATGAGATAACTTGTCTTTAACATGTCTTCCACTGCATTAAAACATATTTCTAAAGAGGTCAGTGAATAATTGTTCCCAGGCTCTAGGAGGGTGAGGCAGGTAGTCTTGCAGTGAGGGAGAGCTGCCTTCACCTTCCTCATACCCACAGTTGTGGTGGGGTTCAGAGCTGCCCTGCAAGTTGGTATTACAGAAAGACATCGATTTCCATCAGGAGCTTCTTGGAGACACATTTGCTGCAGAACAGGTCAGGCTTTTGTCCCGTCAGCAATGAGCAACCGTCAAAATAACAGGTGCAGCCTAGCGACATCCATCCTCGGGCAAGCTGTAACCAAGCCTGATGGGGGAGCAACACCTCTCTGTCATGCTGTGGGAGCTTGTCACCACGACAATGCCACAGAGGCTGCTTGTGGGCTAGAGTACCCAAGAAGGTAGTGGCAAGGTAGGGTTGTTTTCTGACTGTGTCTGGATCATGTGGCCTGTATCCCATCATACAAAGTAGCAAAACTTTTGGATTTCCGCCCACATGCAAATTTAGTGAGTGCATCTTACTCTTCAGTTTATTTGGAGAAAACCTCTATGTGAAACTGTGTCTGTTTTGCAATTAAGGCATAGCTCCAGTGTTTCATATCATGAAAGTAGAGGCAGTATTTTGGCAGGGTTGACACTGGCCTGGTCTAATAAAGATGCCCTGACCTCACACTTACTCTCTGCTGCTGGCCTGCTCGTTCATAGCCTCCCCAAACAAACTTTTGTGATTTGTCTGGGTGACTCCTTTTGAAGTCTCAGCACAGCTTGCCCTTCTCTGACTCCAATGAGAATGACAAAATTTGATTTCCACAACTGCAGAAAAGAATCCTCCTGTGCTTGTTAATAGGTCCCTCGAATAAACAGCCAGGTTAGGAGGCTGGAAATCAGCTTTGCTGAGGAGCCCTGCCTTTGGAGACTTTCTGCAGAAGCACTGTTTTTAATTGGATGGGGTTATGAACTTTCAGAAACCAGATGCTGCCTACAGCCAGTTAATCTGTTGCACCTTTTCTGGTGAGATTGTTAAGGCTCATTTGAGCATGGGTATGCGCAACTCTTGAAGATGCCTTGTATGCATAGTTTGCTTCACCATCACCAGCTGTGGAGAACGCAGGGACTGCTTCTATCCCACTATACCATCAGCAAGAAAGAGTCCTGCTCAGCTCTGCTTGATTATTTCTGCAGCTCCAGAGCCCTGAGCACTTTCTGCCATGTGCAGAGCAGATGTTGCTGTCACGTGTCACATTATGCCACACATCGAAGCGAAGCCCTGCCACTTAACTCCTTGCAAAGGGAAGGAGCATTAAAATCTGAGACAGAGGAAGAGAGGGAGAGAGTGTACTGATCTTCTGCCATATTCCTTACCAGCATGGTTGAAAGAGCTGTTGATGATCATGGTGTGGCTGGTGCGTGGCCCCATGCTAGCTGTATAGGATGGTTTGGTTGTACCCTGCTTAACTCAGATCATTCCTGCAATTAAAAGTAACAGAGGAAGCACAATGACCTCTCTAGGCCAGGAGCATTCCCAGTAAAATTAAATTCATTTGTAGATTTC
>NW_010523949.1:69940-76283 GCF_000687285.1 Phaethon lepturus
ATGCTGAAAATGACCTTACACATAAAAGTAGGATTCATTGCATCCAGGGTCAAGTTGCCCAATCTTTCTTGAACAAAGGGTCCAGTCTTTTATCCTCTACCTTCTCCCAGATATTATGGACACAGTATGGAGGGATTTGTGAACACTTTTTTCCCTCTCCTTATGGATCCTACTACATCTTTGGGGGGCTTGTTTTATAAAATGCTCCTTTGTTGGTGGCAAACAGAGTGTAAATTTTAGAATCTAGGCAACATCTGTGAAAAAAGGCTGGTAAATGTTTCCCTATGATTTCATATGTTCTCATCATACATAATTAAAGGCAAGTGCAAGAAAACAGCAGGCATTTTCCTGTGCTCATAAGAGACACAGGTTAAAGGATTAGCTTTCAAAAATGCCTCTGAGAAGTAATGACTGTTCCTAGTATGAATGTGGTAAACTATAATTAAGGTATTTGGGGAACTGAAACAGATTTGGAGAACAGTGGCTCGTACTTTCACATTAAGTAAGAATATAGCCTCTGTATAATTAAAAGTAAGCACTTAACTGCTGTTATTCTCTTCCTGTCTACAAAAGCTATTGTTTGTTTAGAAGTGAAGAAAAAAAGGAGGGGCTGGGAGCTGTGTACGTTATTGCAAAACAAAAAGACAAATTGGAGAGAGTATGTTTGCTAATAAGCAAGATGTTGAGTGACGCACAACAGTAAACACTCTCAGCTCTCCTTTCACATGGGAAAGGTACTGTTAACATGATGTCTTTGTGTGCGAGTTGGTGACAGTGGGGAGGGGGCCTTTGTGCCTAAGAAGCAATCTTATGAGATCTTAGCTGCACTCAGAGTTTCTTGCGGATGCCCCTGAGAATAACTACTCACAAGCCACTGTGTTTGCAGTTCAGAAGACACTTCTCACCACCAGTGACCATCTTACATATATTTCATCAATGTAAAAGAAAATTTGGTGAGAGTGTGTTGCATAGGACCCCTCCACCCAACAGGAGAGCTATTCCGCAAGGACAACTGCTGCATTTAGAGCCATAAGAGCGACATCACCCTCTCCCATCTTCCCAGTGACTGTGCTGCAGGGCAACACTCAAACTGCTGTTATTCTACTGAAACATGTCCTTTCCTGTCTTCCAGCACCTGGGAGTACCAGGTGCCCTGGCAGAATTATGCTTACACTTCGTCCTTCTCGCTGCCTTTGTCTGCTAAGGAGACAAGATGGGGGAGCAATACCATCAACTACATGTAGGGGACATATAGAGTCACTGCCTTTTTATATATAATTAACATCTGAGGGGTGAAAGTGGGATTTGAGAGCAAATGTTCTAAGGAGGCAGCCATCGTTCTGAATAGCTACAAGGAGGCCTCTCTCCTCCTGCTCCCCTGCTAAATGACTACATAATGATGTTTTGCAAGCCCTAAAAGGCATGAAAAGCAACTGCCCCTCTCTGGCATATTTTTCTCAATGAGATGTCTGCCAGTCACTCTGATAAGCCTGGTGTGGTGAGTGTATGACATGCCTTACACTGCTTGTCCTGATAATGAATGCCACATTCACACAGGACACATGAACATCCAACATGAAGTCCAGTGAGCACTGGAGATTGAATCCAGGTCTGGCAGAAGGCTAGGAGGATGTGTGCCATCAAGTCTTGGAAGGATCTGGCATAGGTATGCAGACATCTGAAGGACGAAACCTAAGTCTGATGACCTAGCAATGTTATCCTACAGTGATGGGCCTACACATGTTTCTGAAGTTGTTGGAATTACTCCTTCTCCATGTCTTATATCTAACAATTCATTTCAAGGAGATGGCGCATTTTGTATTCACCGATGCCAAGTTGCTCATGACTCAACAAAGCATGTGCATTTGCCAGGAACCTTAGCCATCCTCTATCAAATGGCAGGCTCAGCTGTGCTGAATATTGAAGGCCATGATCTTTGCGACAATTTTTGCTTTCTCATAAAAAGTTCTTTTATTACAGCAGCTTGAAGCTGTGCTAACACTCCAGCTTTCCCCTGGTAGTGTGCAAGGACTCGACAGTCATCGAGGCAGTGAGTTTGCTTCTAGCTCTTCCAGTCTGACTGTGGGACTCCTTTCTACAGGCAGGAGGACTCATCTCCTGGGGAACCAAGGGATCACACAGGTGAAAAAAAGAGAAGGCAGGTACCTGCTCTTACGTTAGTCAGAGGGCAATGGCTAACGGCTGTTGCCTTCCCGTGCTGGCCTGGCAGCATGCTTTTCTACTGCCAGTCTGCTTCTGAGTGTATGGCTTGCACCTCTAAGAACACATAATAGTAGCTGAGCGGATTTAGAAGGCAGGATGTGATCCAGCACACCTCACCTCCAGTGTACAGTTTCAGCAGCTGGATTGGGATTGTTCATGGCTGATATTAATTTCAAGCTTAGAAAGATTTTTTCCTTTATCAGAACACTGTTAGTGAACAGCCACAACAGAGGGCCAAATTATTATGCAGTTAAGTACTCAGTTAAGTACTGCTTTCTAATGAATCATACTTTAAATCATATTGCTAAAAGGACTCCACCTAGCTTTTCAGTGCTGGATTAGCTACCTCACTGGACTCCCCTCCTCTCTTCCCCCTTTTCCTATCCCCAGCCAGGTCTTCCTCCCCAAAACCCTTTCCCTCTTGTCCTTCCCCCTGCTATGTTGGAAAGAAGCATAACTCTCACAAACCTGGATGACAAAAGCACATGCAAACTTTGCACTGCCCAATTGTGCTCACCATCTCTCTTGTCAAGGACAGCTGTGATAGGTTAAATTTAAAAAATGGGTGAAGAAATGAATGTGGACAAGCCTCCCTTAATCTTTGTGGTTTGTACTGCTGAAGAATCTGTGGCTGAGTTCCTGGTGGAGCCAGATGATACTCTATTGGGCGACTGTCTTTCTGCCTGTTCTGCATGCGCTGCATTGCTTGAAGCACAGCTGTTCCTCTTGCAATAAGGACAGTATCTCTGCTTGGCTATGGCAGTGGGGTGGCCAGGGCAGAGCCTGCTAATCCCAGAAGATGAGCTAAAGGTGAGAGAACTTCTCTGTCTCTCAAATGTCTGGGCTACCCAAATGCAAGACGGACTGGGAAGCAAACATTTTGGCTATTTCAGTGTGTAAAATTTACGTTCCCTGCTAGGGCTCTCTGCTGATCTCTTAGATTGAACACACTGTATATAAGACAGTGCAACAGGAGAGAAGCAGTCTCTGCTGCTAAGGAAGGAATGTGCTCTTTGGGCAGCAGCAGCCTTTGGAGACTAATTTCCGGGCTATTGCACATGGGTGGAGATCAAGGATGATAACTTCAGCCATTCGGCAGATTATAGCATGTCTGTATGATTTGGAGAGCATCCACATGTGTTGTGAGAAATGGAGAGGAAAGTTTTCTTCCCACTTTGTCTGTTCTCATCCTATCACTAGGTATTTTTCCAGACTGACAGGGAAACAATGCTTATAGGAACACCAGTGATGCAGCAGTAGCTGCAACAGCTCAGGGCAGTGCCAGAGCAACCTGACACCCACTTTTCTGGATGCTGGCCATGGTGCTTGGTGTATCTAGTATGCTGTGTCACAAAAACCTTTATTTTCGAAAGAAGCTGGATTACTAATGACAGGTGTGCCTGTCTTATGCCAGCCTTGCTGTCTTAGCTGGTTTGTATTGGCTTACCAGTGCTTGGACTATGATTTTTGGGTGTAACCTGGAGTGCTGTTTTCCTAAGAAAACAAACCACGGGCAAGTCATACGTTTTGCCAAACATCCCTGCCATAGCTTTTTTGCAGCTTTTTTCCAACATCAGCTGGCTTTACAGCTGATGCACATTTTAGGTTGGTGATCTTTGGGACTGGGAGGAAATGTACCAGGTGCATCTCCCATCTTACTAAGTAACAACCTCTGCATGCCTTGGTGATTGTATTTTCCACGGTTGAATGACTGTACCTCTTCCCTGCTGTAGTGAATGCTTTTTTAAATCCCTAAAGATATGTAAATGTCCAGAGGTGCTCAGGCAAACAATCCCTCCCCACTATAAGGCTCTCACTGACTTTCTGATCCCTTCTCTTCCATTTCTCTTGGTTCTTGTAAAAGTCTTCAGTTTGGCACAAGAATTAGTTTAAATAGAAAAATAGCCACTCAGTGCTCCTCATCTTCATCCTGAGTGGGAAATTCAGGCTATCCTGGTGCTGTAGATAATTTTTTTTGTGGATCCTGTTGCCTGGAACTGGTCAAGAGAGAAAAAACACCACTGTTCCTCTTCAAACCATTTTCACATCACAGCCACTCACCTCTCCAAAGCACCCCAAAGCTTCACAAAGTTGCATGTTTAGCAACAGACAGCATAAAGCTGTTGCTGTTAGCTGCCCCTGCACAGACAGATCCCTGGAGAAAAGCATCATCATTTTTACTCTGTCAGTCTTTATTCAATCAATCAACGCCTTTTGTTACTTTGTTTACCTCCTCTATGAAGAGCACAAATGTGGAGGCACCATGCAGGATGAGGCCATGAAGGTTAAGAAGCCTGTGTCTGCAACATGCTTCATAAAAATCACTAGTGTTTCAGTTCATTTGGACGAGATAAATATAAAGCTAAATTACAATGGGAGTTTCAACCTCCGCAGTGTGATTTTCAAGGATGTCTGTCCTCAGTTACAGATGTTTTGTGCTTCCAGCTTTATTGTGAAGTATCTACACTTTACTCTGGGATAAAAAGTCACGTCATCCACTACCCAGGTACCTCCATTGAGGAGTTTGTGCTTGCTTTTATATGTTTTTTTATCTTTTGCTGGAAGACGTGATGTTGTATTATCATGCCACTTTTTCAGAATGGTTAAAATGCTGTTAGAGGTGAAGGAACTGTCTGGCTTTCTAATATTTTTTGTCAGAAACGTGTTGTTACTTTCCCTGTGTGTTACGGCAGAGGTAGTCAATAACACTGAAAAGGAGTGAAGAAGTAATGTAGACTTGGATCAGGTTCAGTGTTTGTGCTGTGTTTCTTTTGGAAGGAGTGCTGGAATTTGTCAGTAGAGCATCTCCAAATAGCAGAGATTTATACTAGTTGCCAGGAAGAATATTTAATGATGCTTATATGAAAATGATAACTTTTTGAAACAAATAGCTATAGTGTAAACAGAATCTGTGAAAGCTGTCTCAGGTTTCTTTGCTATTTTTTCGAACTCAGTCTGCATCAAAATTGGTACCAACAATTTTTCACCTTGTCATAATCTTCATTCTGATAAATAGAGCACTTCGGGTAAAAATTTCGATAAAAATTCTGTTTCACAAAGCAACAAGACATGTTTCTAGCTCTTCATTTTCCTGTCATCCACTGAGTGACTTCTCACTTTCCCATGAAGCACTTAACCTCCTTTTGCAAGGGCACATGTCAGTATCTCTTCAAAGCAGTGGGCTTTCAGGTCAATGTGTGCCTCAACCCTACCTTCACTAAAATAGATTTGGGTTACCTGGGCCTCTGCTCTTCCCTTTCTCCAGTTGCACGTTTGTGCTGTCATGGAACATGAAAGTATGAACATCTGGGCCCTTCTCCACCACAGCTCCCTAAGGATCATGTAAGAGCTGAGACTGATAGCTTTTTAGCCTTATTGGAGGTGCTTGCTGAGACAAGGATATGCTGACCTTGCATCCAGACATGTGCCTGTCCTCCTCCTTGAATGGCCCTGAACGTGACTGAGTGTTGAGCTCTGCTTCCCATGGCCATCCATGCTGGAGGTGTAACCAAAGGTCTGACTCATCAGGGTTCATGCTCTGAGACTGTTCATGGTTTTATGGTTACAGACCAGCTGGTGTCTTGGGTTAGATGAAGGTTCATAAGAATGAGATCATCTCTATTAACACCCTGTTGTTTAAGCCTGGAAGCATTTTCTATGTCGATTTCCTTAAATGTTGCCTGCGTCCTCCAAAGAAGCATTGCAGCCCTGAAAAGATGTGTGGAAGCCGTTATATGTTGCTGTGTGTAAGCATCTGTGAAATGTTTCCTCTCTGGTTTTTTTGTTTGTTTGTTTTTCTCCCTTTACATAACCTGAGCTATTGTAGCATCATATAAAAATGGTCTGTGTAAGAATACGTGGAGGTATATATAAGGGCATGTGGTTTGTGGCATCCTGTTAATGGCTATTTAGCATAAAATCAAAGACAGGAGATGGGAAAAGTAATCAATCACACCTAGGAACACAGGCCCTAACAAGCAGGAGGTAACAGAGACAGTACTGAAGTCCAGAAAGCAGATGGCTCACTAATTGGTGGGCAATTCAAAGCCTTGGAGAAGGTCAGCCAGAAGAAATAGGAAGGGAAGAAATGAGGTTACCATGGGTCTCAAGGGACAGAGAA
>NW_010523949.1:76314-99551 GCF_000687285.1 Phaethon lepturus
TTTGGGTGTTGTAGGATTGTGTAAAACTTATGAGATTTCTCAAGGTGCCTGTGGGAATGTATGCTATTTACCATGGGATGTTCAAGGGAAGGGCCAAAGAGAGGAAGTAGGGATTATGGTGGATCCTGGAGGAACAAGTGTGGGAAATGGGTGGGGTGGGAAGGGTAAAAGAAGCTGATCACAGTGTAAAACAGATTGTTGGTCACTGCCCTTGTGTGACTGTGTCCTGCACCTGCTCACTGAAGCCTGTCCTGCCTTCCACCATCTCACTCTCTATTCAGTGTGCGTTTGCGGGGGTCTAAGTGCCAGCAAACGGAGAATGGACTGCAGGTCATAGGGGCCCATATGTCTGAAGTGTCAGTGGCTGGGACACACCAGTGTGTGTGCTACCTACCCTAGGGGACTTCAGTTCTCTGTGCTTGTGAGTGCGCACCTATGCTGTGTGCATGAGCAATCTGGCAGTGAACTCCAGGCTGGACTTACCCATGAGCAGGAAACCTGCACTGGAAGAGACCCATGTTGAAGATAATGACTGGTAAGAGGTCCTTGAACTCTGGATGGTCTTAAGGTCTCGTACAGGGTTTGAGGAACCTGTAAATGTGAGGTTGGCTGTGAACCATGAGAGTAAGGTATGAGTATGGTTAAGTCTGCTAGTGAATGTCAGTCCTCACCTCCTGAAGAGGAGTACCATGTCTGGTACCATGCCTGGCATCACTCTCCAGGTAGCCATCCATGTTTGCACTGTGTATATGTGTGCCTAATGGGACTGCATGCTCAGCCTTGCTACTGAATGGAGCTACAAATGGCAGCATCAGGAAAAAAAATGGGAAGAACTCCTCAGGTACTTTAAGCTAGATTTGTCTGCCCTCAACAGTTGTTATTGTCACAAGGGCCACCCTGGGCAGCCCTCTACCTCCTGAGCCATGCTGTACAGGATGCTGTATAGGACAGGGGCACAGGGTGCCCAAGTGATAAGCCTGTGATGATATGGGCTGCCTATTGTGGAGCAGGTTAGCAAAAATGCTGCCTTGGGATGATTCTTCCATGCCTGGGAGACCAGAGTCTAAGTAGTTGTTTATCACCAGACTTTCCAAGCAAATCCATCACCAAACCAGGTATCTGGGGCATCTCTTTTTTTTAAATTAGATTACAGGGTTCTATCTGTGAAATGATGAATATATAACTTTTTTCCCAATATTACAATTTCTGGTAAAGCAACCACGAAAGGCAGTGGCACAGTTCTGATGTCAGTAAATGCTAAGTCATGCGAAAGTCCCAGAAAGCCCAAAGCAACTGTTCTAACAGCATCTTTTTTCACCTATTTAGTTAAGCTATCACAAGCATGTTGCCCAAGTAATGAATATTTCAGCAGAGAAAACACACACACTAAAGTACTCTTAAAATGGCTATAGGATGCCAGATAATGCTTTTGAATGTTGACCTTACCTATCTCTTTCAGGACACAGCAGAAACAGAAACCATATCTGCCCTACTGAAAATGAAGCAACATATCCTTTGAATGCATCCTTTTGCAACTTAGACGTTCACAGCGATTAACTCTTCAAGGTTCATATGAGACCACAGTCTGTTCTTAAATAGACATACAGAACAGCATGAATCAGCATGGGATAAATGTGTGTAATTTGAGGTGAGATGTTAGCCTCATGAACTAATGTAATGCCAAAGCCAGATCCCGGCAGCAAGTGCCATTGATTCTCAGTACACAAACAGCCTGTCATACCTCATGTAACTGAAACCTGCTGATTCCCCTCACTGACCTGAAGACAGTTGACAACAGGATCGGTGTCTTTACATCTTCTGTCTGCCTGCCCTGGTGGACATGAAGAGGAATGACTCTGTGGGTCCATTTGCACATGCACTTATGGGAGCCCACAGGTTAATGGTTTGAGGGAGTGGTGTTGCTTTGGAGTCAATACCAGAGCTGACATTTTCATCAATGATGTGGATAACGGCATGAGGTGCACTTTATGTGTTTTGTGGGTGACAAATTGGGGATGACAGCACATCATTTATACACTGGAGGGCAGGGTTACCATTCAGACAAATTCATAATCTAGAGAAATGAGCTGACAGGACCTCAAGAAGTTCAGCAAATGGGAATGTGAAGTCCTGCCCATGGGTTGGAATAACCACAAACAACAACACAGGCTAGGGGCCAAATGGTTAGGGAGCACTTTCACAAAAAGGAACCCAATAGTGGACAGCAAGCTGAACATGAGCCAGCAGTGTGCCTTTATAGCAATTAGAGATAACCACATACTGGGCAGCATTATGAAAAGTGTAATCAGCAAATGGAGGAAATTAACTATTTCCCTCTGCTCAGCAGATTTGAGGCCTCATCTGGAATATTGCATAAAATTTTGTGCTTTTCAGTGCAAATGAAATATTGAGAGATGGGACTGAGTCCAGCAGAAGTGAGGGATTAAGTTGGGGAGGCTGGCAGAGAACGTGATATCTATCGGGAGAAGACGGGTTTGTTTAGCTCAGAAGAGAAAATGCTAAGAAGGGGTTTAATTTTGGGGGTGTTTTTGTTTTGTGTCAACAGACAGCTAAATCTGAGCCAGCAGTATGCCCAGGTGGCCAAGAAGGCCAAGAGCATCCTGGTTTGTATCAGAAATATTGTGGCCAGCAGGACTAGGTAAATGACAATCCCGCTGTACGTGACACTGGTGAGGTTACACTTCACCCAAAAAATATCACACAGTCATAACCCTGAGACAGAAATAGAGGTGAAAAAATTCTATAATGATTTGAGTGGCTTGGTAATATCAGCACATTCAGTCCTGCCTTTTCAGAAATATGTCAGCCATCAGTGAAAAAAAAGAGTGTGGTGGGTGGGAAGCCTGATACGATCAGGGATGGAGAGACCTTTTCTGAAATTTCTCCTACAGCAAAATCCCCTTTACATCTCAGTCTGGAAGAAGGTAGAGAAGGAAGGGAGGTCCCCTGCCCGTTCCTGGTGTTACACCCAAATCAGAAGTAATTTTCTAGTTTGTGTATTTGCTGAAAACAACAGCTGAAGCAGATGCTGCCCATCAGGAAACAACATGATGTTTTACTGAAGGGGACCATGAAACATAGTGCTTTACGATCTTAGAAGCACTCCAGTGTAGTAAAGGAACAAGTACCAAGCAATAAGTAATGACAGGGTACGCAAAAAGGAGGACATGAGAGCCTTTTCAATGTGGAGAGGTTGGAGAGGGATTCAGTCCAAACAACATGCAACGCAGCTGTATCTGCTAGAGCATGAGGGACACCGGAAGGCACTTCTGCTGTTGCTTCCGACAAGGACAACAACCTTTGCAGCACGCTGCAGGGAAAGAAGGCTGGGGAGGCCAGTGTTCTGCGGTAGAGGCCGCACCTCGAACACTGTGTTCAGTTTTGGGCCCCTCACTACAAGAAAGACATTGAGGTGCTGGACCGTGTCCAAAGGAGGAACAACAAAGTTGGTGAAGGGTCTAGAGCACAAGTCCTGTGAGGAGTGGCTGAGGGAACTGGGGTGGTTTAGCCTGGAGAAAAGGAGGCTGAGGGGAGACCTGAGGCTGTAGTGAGGTGTGTGTCGGTCTCTTCTCCCAAGGAGGAGGTGGTAGGACAAGAGCAAAGGGCCTCAAGTTGTGCTGGGGGAGGTTTAGATTGGATGTTAGGAAGATTTTCTCCACTGAAAGGTTTATCAAGCAGTGGAGCAGGCTGCCCAGGGAAGTGGTTGAGTCACCATCCCTGGAGGGATTTAAAAGACATGTAGACGTGGCGCTTAGGGACATGGTTTAGTGGTGGACTTGGCAGTGCTAGGTTAATGGTTGGACTCGATGATCTTAAAGGTCTTTTCCAACCTAAATGATTCTATGATTCTGTGATTCTATGCCTTTGGAGGTGGAGCTTAAGGTGCTTTGCAGCTGCATCTGTGGTTGGTAACTGGCAATAACACAGCCACGTAGGCTGTCAAGCATGAACTGTGAGTTAATGGCATCAGCTGCTGTGTGCACACAAGGAGTTTGTCAAGAACGTGTACAAGGATCTCAGGGGTAGCAGCTTGCAATTAGCACCATGAGGACCTTAAAATCCATTTTTTTCATGCAGTCTTGCATTGACAATAGCACTCTCCAGCCTCTCCTCCACCCACAGATCCAGCATCCAAGCCTCTCTTGCTCATGGGTCCCTGCTGAGTTTTTACTCCCATGATATATCTAAGTTATGGGAAGCATGTCACTCTTCCTGACTGAGTAGAGATATACCTGAGTGAGTCTTTTTTTCTGCACACTCTTAAGCTAAAAGTAGACATCACATGTAGCCATACCAAGAGTTTCCACACACTCATGTGTGCACTCCATCTGTTTTGAATGTGCACTTTTGTGGTAGACTCTGCAGGAAAGCAGTGGTTACATGAGAGATATTTGGTGTCAGCTTAATGAGGACTACATATAGCATCTGGGTGCCTTCCATCTGTCTTTTATCTCCTTCATCCTACCTTTGCTTACCAGACCAGTTCATAATTAAGATGCCTATGTCTCTATGGAAATTTTTATCAAGCTAAGGTTTTCTTCTATAAACTGCTTTTCCCCTTGGGAGACTTTTCTGTATTTTCAGCCCTCACTGGTAGCATTCTGGAGTTTGCCTACCCTGTGCAATGAAGAGGCATCAACATCGTCTCAGTCCAGCGATGTTATGAAGGTGTGTTAGTACAGCGATCTATTTGAAGCTAACTAGTTTAGCCAAAAAGTAAGATGGATTAACCTATGTAAAGCACCAAACTAAAATGTCTCCTGTACTTCTGTTGTCTCCCGTTTCTCTGTATGCTGCTTCATGCTGCATAAGCTTGCCCTCACCTGTTTGGTGGGAACCGGGTCAGACCCATACTGCCAGTCTGAATAATTTCATTGCAACCTGTGCAGTTTGGGGTGTGCTTTTGAAGCTTCCTCAAGAAGGATGGGATGGACGGCTGCTGCCTCAGAAATCAGTCCTCATTCAAAGCCTGTTGCCTTCTGTAGCTGCCTGTAAGACAGAGCCAAGCCAAAAGGCTTCTCCTCTCCACTTGTATCCTGAAGTGAGGCATCCATTTTCAGCTGTGTTGAAGGGATGCCCACAGGCAAATAGGCAGCTGCTTCAAGCTTGGGGAGGATGAGGTGCTGTGGGAAGCCTGGCATGGAAAAGTGTGACGCTGCAAGTAAGGGAAGAGGGCATGACAGAAAGAAAAGAGCTGAATTTGGAAGACAGGCTGAGTGCAGTGGGGCAGGCTATTGCATCCCTGCCCAGAAAGGAAGGACAGAAAGGCAGGATTGCAATCCTCATTAGCTAACTGAGACTCAGAGGGGATTTGGTGAGAGCTATAAGAGCTGTTACAGTGATGTGAGGAACCCTTTGAGTGTCCAAATTTTTAAGAAAGGGGCAGAACTCTGTGGGAAAACCTTCACAGGGAGACAGCAGCAAGGCGTGCCTTCCTTGGGAACTGGGCTTCCCTGTGTGATGGGGACCCAGGTGAGGCAGGAAGTCTGAAGGATGTAGGAGGGATGCTGGCTCTCACAGCAATGGGAGGGGAAAGGCAAGGAGAAACAAAGTGTCTTTTGTTCTGTTTGGGAAATCATAATTCAAAGATTTGAAGCAGTCGTTTTGAAATTCAGATAAATAGAAATTATGTGCTTTGAAAGTATAGGAATAGAAGATTAAAATCACTCACAGACTGTAATTATAACTCTTGCCCTCTGCTCAGATTAATGTGTTTCCAACAGGTAGAGAAGTGCCAGCTGTAGTAAAAACATTGTTCTAGTCTTACATGTGAAGACCTGTGCAGTTCAGAGAAGTCTTAGCAAAATGAGTCGATAACTTGATACATAAGGACAGATATTTCCTGTGGTAGTTATGGCTGTTAATTTTCTTTCTGTTCACTTTGTACTGGAGGGAAATTGAAGTTGGGGTGAAAATGGGGAGGAAATGGGAACTGTAAGAAGGAAAGGATGCTTGTTCCTGCAACTTGAGAGGGAAGCAAATTCCATAACCAAGCAGCCAGGCCGAGACATGGCTACTTGCATATCACTTATGGCTGACTTTACAACTGAAAGTATTAGATATGCTTTGGCAGAGGCATAAAGAGGCATAGGCATTTTAGAAGCTAGGCTGGGGACTGTGATTTGTGTTTTCTTTTTTCCTGCTTTCAATCCCACAGTGAGGATAATGGTTTCATGACATATTTTCTCGTGGTGGGGAGGGTGTGAGTGTCTGACAATATGAAGGATACCACAAAGATGACCTTAGTGAGAGCAGTGTTTCTGGATCTTTGCAGAGTTTGGATGTGTGTACCTTTCTCCCTTGCTTGAGAGGCAGGCATGACCATGTATCTGGACCACAGTACCTTCCATGCTCCTGCAGAGAGCCTGTGCTGCTTCTTGCCTTCTGGAGAGGGTTGCCAGTTCCCCACCAAGGGAGATGTGCAGCTGCCGAAAGTAGCAGGCATGCTGATTCCTACTATACGGACCTGAATAAAATTACCCTACAGGCTCCATGAAAAGCAAAAGAGATGCACTCATCTAGGTACTTCTGCAGTCCAGCATAGCATCCAAGCTCTTCTGTGATGGACAGCTGCATTAAAAAGTGCGGTTTGAACACAGCTTTGCAGGCAATGCAGAATGTGGGTCATGTGAATCTTCCACCTGAACGTCTTCCATTATCTGTGTTCAGTCAGGATAAAGGAGAAAGCAGAACTCTGACATCGCCAGTGTTATGCAGATTGTGTTTTCATAGATTTTTCTTTCGAGAGTGGATTGACTTGCCAAAGCTCTGATGTGACATGTGATTTGGAGATAAATTTCCATATGCTTTTTAAACCTTGTTACTATCACAGTTCACTTGTCATTTGTACAAAGAACACACGTACCTTAAGTGGAAATATCAACGTGTAGACTTACTACCCTGTAGACACTGTCATGCTGCAGATGTCTCTTCCCAATCTGCTTTAACTTTGTTGCAGTTAGATGTAATGCCAGGATGTAGCAGCTAACCTGAAGTCTACCGACAGGGATTTATGAAGTTCTCAATATTTTTCATACATTTATATTATAAAAGTGAGCTGCTTTGGCTGGGCAATTGCTCAGTCTCTTCGTGTCTGTCTAGCCACATTTTCATTCTTCTAAACTTTCTCATTCCACCTTTCCCAGCTGTTCCATGTATGTGTTCATTATCTCTTGACCTCCTTTGATCTTGGTTTTACATTAATGTTGATTTGGATATTTCAGCATCCCTGTTTCTGCAGCTTGTTTTCACAGCAGAACATTTTTAACAACTGTAATATTGAGTTACAAAATAAACCTTTCCTTGGATGAGGTTCTTCTTTGTAACTCTGGGTGTCTCTCAGAGAAGGAAGGACAGTTATTTAATCTTAAAGAGAAGAGACGATCACGGAAAGATTGACAGGAACAACCTGAAAGACCTGTGAAGTATTTGTTAGGTTATTGTTTTTATGATCACGATACTGTTGGCACTTCCTGGATTTGTGCCTCTTCATCTATTGGACTTTAAATTTTTCTGTTTTGCTTTTATGACAGCTGGAGTGAGACAGATGTGCCTTTTGGTCTACTTTTCTTTTTGGAAGGAAAAATCAATATTTCAGTATTTAATTATAATTGTATGCTTAAAACTACTTTTGCCACCTTTGCCCTGGCTTTCCATTCTGGAGGTACAGAATAGATTTTTAACCAGAGGATAAAATACAGCTTTCTCCTGAAAAGTCATATTTCTGACATGCAATTTTATTGTTGCAGTTCCTTTTGGTTGCCCCCTCAGCAAATGTTTGGCAACAGTATTGTCTCATTTCTGCCCCATAACTCCTGGTTGGAATGTGACCTCTCTTGGGAAGGATCCACTTTGTGTATAGAGCACTACGCTGGGATGGAGGGCAAGAAGAGGGTAGGAATATGCGCCACTATTTAACTCTTGGGCTTCTAGACATTACTGCAGTCGAGTAAAAAATGACAACTTCCAGAGTATCACCACCACTGGGAACACTAGATAACTTCCTGCCCCAAGTCCCTAAATCCCCTTGAAAAGAAGCTAGGTCTGATTTTCTGGTAGTCACAAAACAAGTAGAAAGCAGTAGGAATGTTAGGACCTTTCATTTTGATAGTCAGAGACTCCGAAGGCATTTTGAGCTCCTCATGTAAATGGCCCAATTATTTCCTGCCATGTATTTATAGTCAGGTAATTATTAGCAGTGAGTTTTATTTATCTAGATTGCTTGAGCAGAAAGGAGCCTTGTTCACATGATTATTGTGGGGAGATGAAACAGCCACCTGAATACCCTCAGGCAGTCAGCCTGGGCACAAAAGATCTTTGCCCCTGAAGAGGCAAGTGCGTGCACCAGCCAGGAGAGAATGTCTCATTGCCTGTGTGCCAGGAGTAGGCAGTGGAGCACTTTGGAGGATTGCTGGTCTTAAATAGCCACCAAAGTGAGGAGCACTTATGCCTGCAGTCACACCAGCCACACCAGAGCCATTTCTAATCCATTGCCCTGAAGGCAAAGGAGTAAATGGGGAAACTAGGGCAATGGATGCTCCAGGAAGGGTGCTTCCTGGGATGGGCCTTTACGAGTCAAGGACAGGTAAAGGATTAAGGACACGCACCATATATTCATCTTTCCAGGGTTTAATCAGCCTCTATGTACTACTATGACTATGTAGGGACAAGATCTCATCTTGACTAGGCTACAGACCCCTTACCATACTGCCAGTCTTCCTCAAATGTATTGCTTCTTGTCCTGAGTGCCTGACCCCTTATATGGTCAATGACACCATTTCCAACCTTTTTGCAGAAGGACAGCGTGCCTAAAGGTGATGCCATTGCAGTCTGAAAGACAGGGACTGCATGAGCTTTGACATTCTGAGGACATGGTAACATGCCTCCGTCTGTTTGGTGCGACACACTGGAGAGCAACGTCAATGAAGTGCAGGCTTTGTTCTGCAGAGCACACCAGTACTTGATGGGCTATCTCTGTGTTACCAGAAGTAAGTGGAAGGTGAGGATGTCTGCAGAAGGCAAACTGAGGTGAAAAAATAACCAGCAATCCTGGATGGTGGTTGCTGACAAAAAAACAGGTGCCCATGTGGATTTTTCTTGCAAAAATATATGTGGGCCAAAGATGCTAGTGACATGAGGGAGGAAAGAAAAAAGATTGGGCGAGAGAAAATGCAGAAGGACACTGTTAAGATCCTCAGAGGAAAAGGGAGAAATACTTCAGGTCACATGCAGAGTGTGTGAAAATCCTCAGCTGATTTTCATGGGATGAATCTCTGTTGTGTTGCAGTGATCGTGTTGTTTTGTAGGTCATGTCATGGAAAGGGAGGTGTTGTGTGGAAATAGTACTGTGGGACTGCTGCACCCCTGTAAGAAACCAAAAGGGAGGAGGCTGAGGGGATTGAGAAAGTGGTACGTGTACCTTGGTGTTAATGTATGGGAGTCTCCTCCTTCTGCCAAGACAGCTACCACCACGGGGCTGCCTCACCAGGCATGGAAGTGACTGTCAGTCCCCTGAGGTGCATTGCTTTACCTCGTCTTGGTAGCCTGGGAGTCTGGGATGGGTTGTGTTTGGAGGTAACAAGCCTATCTGTGCAAGCTGGGTGGGTCTTTGTCCCACCTTCCTCTGCAGAATGCAAACCCACCCTTTGCATCCCAGATGTCTCTCCGGGGTCTGGTGCTGGGCTGCCTGAGCCTCTTGGGAGCCTCATTCTATGATGTCTGACCCTGACCTTTGTCATGTCAAAGATCTGAGACACCATCATGTATGCTCTCTTTTCTTCATAACAACAAGACAACAAAAGGAAAATTAAGGCAGAGGGAAGCTTCCAGTAAGTCATTATTTTGCAATCATTACCCTTTTTTTCACCCGTGCAATGATTGTTTCCATGGAGACTGGAGCAAACCAATGGCTAGGAGCGTGCATTCTGCTGGTTCCTGTTTCCACAGAAACATGTACACTGGATTGCCAGAAACGAAGTTACTTGTTGCCCAGCCAAACTCACCAAGTGGCACAGTTCGGGAATAACAAGTTTCCTTCCGATTTTGTGCTCAGAGGATCAGTCTCAGAAAGCCTGGGAGTGGCAGAGCATCTCATGATGGTCCTTTCATGGGTGCAGTTGGCCAATCCCAGGACATCCCAAGGAGCTGTGCTGGCTGTAGGGTGGGATTACCAAACTGAAGACACCATACGTTGCAACCTAGAAAACATCAGTGGTGTAATACAGTTACTAATTACTGCTGCAAGGAATGAATGCTGATTTCTGCCCTACCGTTGCAGTTTGGTGCCACCCGTGGCAGCCTGTGAGAGCAGGTATAACTGCCTTGTATGCACACACAACAGGCATCTGCTGTTGTGAAGGGCACTATACATAGTATAAGGCTTTCCAGAGAGATACACTTGTTCTCTTGAGCACTTGGGGACAGCTGCTTCATTATTTTCACTGCAGATGCTTTTGGATGACCAAGCAAATAAGCTGCTTAGATGCTTTTTTTTCCTGCTACAAGAAGCTCTCCCTCTGTACCTGGCATAACTGCTCAGATTGTCTTGCTGCTTGGTACAAAACCAGCCTGAATTTAGGAAGCAGACAGCTGGCTGATGTGAACTTCAAGTTGGATAATTTAGGGAATACACTGTAGTTGACAACAGTGTCAGAAATGGAGTTCATGGTGTCAGAAAAAGTAAGGTTTGACTTAATTTCTTATCAATCTTTTTACAAATTGCTTTATATGTAACACATATTTAATAGAAAACTTGGTCCCTTGTGTGGCTATAAATATATGACATTACCTATGCTTTTGTTTGTAAGGTTCTGTCACTGACATTTGTTGATTCTGTCTAGAAGGTGCACATTTTTGATTGCAGTTGTTCTGTTCTTTAGACAAACACTAAGAATAATGTTCCTGGCACAGCAGGTCACTGGAGAAGGGCTTGAGAAATGATACCCACTCCAGCTAACATTGCCTTCAACTGGAGCATCGCATCAATTTCATGTTGATCCAATAGCATTTCTTTAGAAATAAAAAAGGAATTTGTTTTGAGTTTGGAGATATGGTTTTAATATGCTGTATTGTCATTAATAGCCAGATTAAAGTCCATTGTGAGATAAAAATCATTTCACAATCTGATCTTTACCTTCAAAACTCGATTTGCAGTAACCATTGGGTCAGGTATTTTTCAATTCATTCCAGAGAAGGCCAGATATGAAGGCCAGAAGAGACATCCAGCCCAACCTGCTGCAGTGGAGATGATATGCTTTCATCTATTACTGCTTTATATAGGACTATAACCTTGTGGAATAAGCTTCCCTGCCAAGAAAATACTCTTTCCAAATTTGAATCAAAAAAAGAATCTACTGCTTTCAGTAATGGCTTGTCCTAATGGTTAATCATCCTTGCTATAAGAAATTGCTCCTTGTTTCTAATTTGTCTGGCATTAACTTCCAGCCAGTGAGTTTATGTATGTCTTTTTTTCCAATGTTAAAAATCCTTTTAATATTTGTGATTTTCTCTCTCTGAATCTGCCTGTACTCTGTAATCAAGTCACCCCTCTATCTTCTGGATTATTATTTTTTTTTGTGTGATAAGATAAGCAGCACAGGCTCCTTGAATCACTTACACAGTAAGGCTGTCCTCAAATCTCAATTTCTTTCCTCATGACAGTGTCTTCAATTTATTTTTAACACCCTTTTAAAAGTATAGGGCAATTTATTTTTAACATCCCTTTAAAAGCATAGGCATTTGAGCAATTTATGTGATTCTGCTATTGAACTCATCAGTTCTGTTTAGAGAGCTGGAAACGCCTCAGTGCTAAATCCTGTTGCCTCATTCTTACACATGGAAACCCATTTTCTTGTTTAATATCATCATGTTTCACTAAGGGCTTATGTGTAATTTTGTCTGTTGTGAGTCCTAAAACTTTTTTGACTCCCTTCAGGATACAGTTCTGCTGATGTGGCTAGGATCTTTAAACCTGTCGGTGCTACCTGTTTACATCAGACAATAGCTTACACCTTTTAACTTGCAGATCTAATTTTTGCCATCCAAGCCTCACTCATTCACCAAGTTTTATGAGGAATTATGAGTGTCTGGACGTGGGACATGCCCACAGAGCTGCTGCCCTTGTGCACTGAGTGCGGTACGGAGTCTGGGTGACCAGGTGCTGCCTGTAACAGTCCGGCTCCAAAGACTTGGTCTCGCTAGAAAGTGCAAGGCCTGACAAAGAGATGAAAATGTGCACAATACACATGCTCTGTGCTAAGGAGTTGTATGATTGCAGTGCAGGGAACTGGAAATGCTCTTCACACTGGAGTGGTTACTCCCCTGGAACCATTACTCATTTATTTGCCTTCCCATGTGTTACTCTGTGCAGCCTTTCATCTTCTGCAAAGAACATTGTATTTCTTTAAAAGATAGTCATTTTAAGTGGGTGTATTCTATTTTTGACACATCCATTTCATATCATTAGAATATCACCCTGCTGTGCTGGGATGCATTTTTCTTTCCTTCTTTTTTTTTTTTTTAATTTTCAGCTTCTCATATCTGCAACTGACTGTCACTATGGCATCTTTCCTCCATGTGAGTCAGGAGAGGAGCCGATTTCTCAAGTCATCTGTGTCTTCCATGTGTCAGCTGGCAGCTGTACACCAAGAGGGGTGGAACAAAGCAATCCGCTGCGAATTGCTCTGGGGCTCCGCTGGTGGGAGAGGCACGGGCATCTCCCACGCCCCTGAGGATGCTCTCCCTCCGGCACCCCTGAACACAGCCCTGGCTGAGGGATGAAATTGGCTTCGGCTGCCTCATGCTAGGCTTTGTTTAACCACCTGACTATCAGGAGGTGAAAAAGGGGTGCCCAGCAGGGCAGGCGACCTCGGCGGTAGGTGCAGAGGGGCACGGTGCTCTCGTCCCTAGTGGAAGTGGGATCCGGTGCACGGCTGCCGCAGCAAAGTGAGTTGCTGAGGGCTGCCTCGGTCCACCCTTCCCACACCACCCTGCGTGTCTGCAGCTCTGGCACTTGCAAGAGGGAGTATGGGGAGGCTCAATCTGCCAGTAAACTTCTTCAGAAGGAAAACAACCCTTTCCTTCCTGGATCTCTGGGATGAATTGCAAAATACCTGACCTGGTGGTTACTGCAGGTGGAGGTTTGAAAGCAAGGATCAGACTTGTGAGATGATGAACAATTTTTTCCTTGCCTCTCTCGGGTGGGCTTAGTGTTATCCTGCTGGTAACTGCCTAAACAAGACGCTGGACTAATCAGTGTTGGCTTTGTTTGCCAGCAGCAAACCATCTGTTCATATGACAACTATTATTATGACAAGAAGATATAAAGATGTATAAGAGCCAAAAAAAGGGCAATAATGGGGACTTCTTGGACCAGAGTTTAGAATCTGAATGGGAGAACAACTAGAAACAATTTGTATATATGTGTACGTGCATTTACACATGTATGTATGTGTATGTTTGTGATGTAAAGTGTTTTAAGTAGTTACACGGTAGAAACACAGTAAGAGACTTACGCAATCAAACGATTCCTTCAGCTCCAGCAGTTGGGCAAATAATTAAAAAAAAAGGTTAAATAACTTACTGCAAATCTACTACCAATTTTTGCTGACTAAGTTACTCAATGCTCTCTGGTGCTTTTACTCACCGGGCAGGGTGCTGCGGGGTAGCAGGGCAATGCGAGCAGCAGGCTGCCCACAGTCAGCTTGTCCCGAGCGTGGGGCAGGGCTCTGGGGCATTCCCAGGCAGGAGGGAGCAGTCACTGTGTCAGAGCTCAACAAGCTCCTGCTGGATGGGTCTTTGCTAACGTGGAAGGAGCATATCTGGAATGGACACAGGCAGGCATCAGGTGAAAGAGCAATGCATGACAGCCTTTATTTTAACTCTTGTTCATAGTATGGCAGATTTGTTTCAGAACGGGAGAGAAACAAAACCTGGTGAAACCAACCTGAGCATGTTTGTCACCCAGGCCCTTCACTTCAGCCATGCTTCCCTTGCAGGCTGTGCTGTTGAGTATGGAGCTGACTTCAGGGCTACATAAATAAGTCTGCATACAGCTCTGTCCTACTGCCAGGAGGTCAAACGAAATGCTAATTCATGAGACAACCATAGAGCAGCCATGGAGCTGAGTGTAAACGTTGTCACAGGCTCCAACTTCCCTGTATCACTCAGCATCCAGCCCCAAGCCAGACAACAAGTTCTGTTGCTTCACCAACCTTCATCTTTACCCTGCTGGTAAGCACGTGGCACGGTACATATTTTGCACGTGTCCGCTTATGGGCTGAGAATCGTAATGACACAGCAAAGCCCTGTGGTGCTTTCAGATCTCTCTGCTCTGATAGCTGTCAGCTGTCTGTGGGTTCTGCCTTCCCTGCTCCAGTGCAGGATGGTGTTTTTTGGCACCAGTCCACACTTTTGGGCAGTTTAATATGCAGGAAGGCAAACCGGGCACTGAGACATGAGCAACATCATCTTCTGCTGACTCCATGGCAACTTCCAGTGGGCAGTGGTGGTGTGAATGCCTTAGATTGGTGCAGCCAGAGCCACAGCATTCCCTGCCAGACAGCTGAATCCCTGTTTTGAGATCATGCTTGTGCATGCTTTTCCAGTGATGTTTGATACACGTCACATACTGCACTGGGCACCCTGTGTCCAAACAAGTGTTATTAGGTAACCCAGACCCTTATTTGCTGCTGGCCCTGAAGAAAAGAAAGGAGTAAGTTTGGATGCAGGAGTGCTGCTGGATGCAGGTGTCGGGATAGAGTGGTGGCACATGTGCAACCCACCACCTCACAGAGCATGGATGAAAGGCTACTCTGGATGTCACTGGAGGTCTGTGTTCTCTAAAACTGGAGGGGAGGAGAAAGAAAGTCAGGGGCAAACCTGGTGCAAGCCTGGTGCTTTAATCTTATGTTCATGTGAGGTTCAATGCACTGAACATTGCCAAGCAGCACAGTGTCTCTAGAGTTTGCAGTAAATTCATGGCAGTCAACCCATTAGGTTTACAGAAGAGGATTTAGAGTTATTGTGAAACTTCCCGGGAGATGCTGTTATATATAGGCTTCAGTTCTTCTTAGTGTGGAAGCAGGGTACAGCCCTCAGAGGAACACTTTTATTCTTAAATTTTTGATGTAGCAACTTCTCTGAAATATATCTGCAGTTTTCCTTGTTCTAGTTTTCTCTGTGCTTTTTTTCTGTGTTTATCATCAATTCTGGGGAACTGGGCATTACAGTTTGGGGTTGTGATTTGTGGGAAGTGTTGTTACTGTGTGAAGAATATACTAGTATCCTGACAGAAATAAAATTAGTTATATGATATTACACAAAGTCCGTATCTTTGATCTCTTTTCCTTTACAAATTAATCCTACAGAACTTTGACATGTGTTGTGTCCTGGCAGGGAGGCTCCTGTAACAATTGCTAAATGATATGTAAAAGTAGTCACTTGAGTTACTTCACACACTCACTAGCAAGTCAATACTTTCCTGTTTCCTAGCAAATATGCCTATTGATTATACAGACTGGCAAATAGGAGACTTGTTCAGAGGCTTTTGAGAATGGATTTTTCTCAAGACACCAGATACTAATGAAGGTTTGCTAAATATCTATTAATAGATGGTTAATAAGATATGTTTCTTCTTCTGTAGCAGTAAAAGAAATAGAAATGTTTTAGTTTACAGGAAGCCAAGGTCATATTAAAGAGACTGTGGTACCTTTTACCTCTTTGCTGAATACAACTGCAGGATAGACGTATTTCCAGTGCTGATGAAAATGCATAGGGTATTTGTGAATAGCAGGCTGAGAGGGACACTGTGACATAGGACAGGGGAGGAGAATTAATTTCTTGACAATTCAAGTGCCAAGAAATAGTACCGAGAGGAAGCAAAGGACATTCCTCTTATAAGAGGCAGCTGAAGGACTGATCAGCTATAGCAGGAGAGGAATTTCCTGTTCACATTTATGCTATGTATTTGTGTCAGTATACACGGACAGGGACAGCCTGGTTCCTTATACCCTGCCTTTCTGAAGAAGTTTTCTTAGTTTTAATGAATCTTTCTGTGAGTGCATGTCTCAGCCATGATTTACATGTCCAGGTTCACCCAAGAGCTGTTGGCACGCAGAAAGTCCTGTGAGACTGTATCCAGAGCTGCAGTGAGGGCTGAGCCCCGGCTGGCTGACAAAGCGGAGGCAGCGGGCACCACAGATGGGTGGCAGTGAATGGTCCTCCCTCACCCAGGGACATTCAGGGTGTTACGATCAGGCTCCAGAGCGGTCTCTCTGTGAGGAGGAAGGGGTTGCTGAGCTAGCTAGAGGCAGAAGACCAAGATAACACCTCGCAGAGGCAGTCTGTCCCTCTAGTGTCTGTCCTTTCTGGCTGAGGAAGTGACCGGCAGCTGACAGTCACTCTGATCCTATCTAGGTGGTCTGCAGCATCACATGATCCTCACACATTCTTGTGGTAGCATCTGACCCAGAATGATGTCGTCTTTCTCAGCTGGAGCTTTCAGCTGAAATGGACAGTTTCCAGAAGAGATGCTATATGCTATATGCTTGGGGTGGGGTTGCTGGCTGGGAAAGCTCTCCCAGACTCTTGGGGGTGTGTGTGTGTGTGTATGTGTGTGTGTGTGTGTGTGTGTGTGTGTGTGTGTGTAAACTAGATGGCTGTTATCTGGCCTTGCAGAGAGCAAATAATACCTCATTGCCTAGTACCAGTTTCATTGTGAACAGCTCTTTGGAAAATATTGTGGTAACTATATATAAAGTGGGATGTTGAGGTTTCTATTTTAGATTTAATTTTGCTCCTTAATAACAACGTGCAATAGATGTGACAAACGTAGCAGTCTCCAGGCTAAATTGTACTTGCTTAGCCTAATGTAGAAAATCTTAAACGCATCTAAATAACACCCATTTGGCATAGTTCAGGCTGTAGCTTTCTAGACCACTTTTGTGTATGGTGCAGATGTGGCAGACAAATCTAACAGATTTTGGGGGGAAGCATCATTGTAAATAGGGAACAATTTACAAAAAGGCTGTAAAAATCCTCCTTGAAATAAAAATTCTGTTCAGAGAGCAAATGTGTGTGAAAGTAAATACACAGCACTTGTGTTGAGGACTGATTATGTTTTAAGCCTGAGAAAATCCGTTAATTAGAGATGATATAGTTTTAAAAATACACCTGATTCTCACACTCATGCACCTGTCCATTTGCAGATTTAGGTTTTGTAATCTACCACTGGAGATGGTGTTTCCACAGCCCATTGCAATTCCAGGCTGCTAATTGACTGCAGTGCCAAGGGATGAGGATTAATAAAGAGGCTGTAAAAGGCTGTAAAGCAGGCATACCAGGGAGGATGACAGGGAAACCTGGTGGGATTGGAGAATGTATTTGTATACTACCCCTTCCTCTATTACCTAAGTATATAGGCCTGGGTTCAAAACTAGGTAAGACTCCTGTCAGCCTCTTTCAGTGCATTGCTCAGGAAGCAGGAGCATGGCAATCAATGCAGCAGCTCTTGCCTGAAGGCTATCAGTGTCTGTGCAGCCAAGGGCCACGGCATTGGTTTGTGTCTGTAGCGAACTTGAGTCCTTATGCCTGTGCTGTACACTGGCATGTCTGTGCCATCTGATCACAGCAGGAACCTCCTCCCTGGGATGTTCTGTCTTCACAGTTACAAATGCAGAAGCTTGTAGTTAAACAATCCAGCAGAGTTCTTCAACTTCCCAGTAGAAGTTCACTGCTTACAGAAAATTGCTAATGTAGAGGCTATTGATTTTAACCAGACAACCAAAGCCAAACCCCAGATTATGGCTCAGCATTCCCACTCCCAAGAAAAACTATGTTTCCTTAGGTGGACGTCTTAGGCACAGTGTCCCAAACATTTTCTGGGCTGTGCATCAGTTCCTCAAGTCCACTTGACCTTGGACCTTTGAATAGGCTGGCCCCTGACTCAGAAATCTCTAATGCTTTTTTGTTATAGTATCTACATCCGTATGGTAAAACTCCTTGCAGAGGAGCTGGGATGAGCGGCTATGAGAAAGCAAAGAAAAGTGGCAGGGTGAACAGGTAGCAAGTCCATGCTACTTGGTAGGACTGGACTGCCTTGTCAATCTCTTGTCCAGGTCACTGCCCTTGGGACTTACCTGCACCACTCATCCTGTGGTGCTCTGCTGGGGCAAAGGGGCCTACAGGTAGCAGGTTATTCCTTAGGATTTGATTCCTTCTCAAGGTTTTCATTCCCTTTTCCTGCCTAGCCTCAGGCTGAGGCTGCTGTGCCTAACCAACACTGCAAAGGGTGCATTGATGGCATTGCATTGCACACAAGAGAGGTTTTGCATCACCAACTAGCTCTGACTAGCTTCCAAGTGAGTCTAATTCCGTGCACATGAGAACACCAATAGCAGAAGAGAAAGTAGGAGTCATTACTAAAGAAATGGGGGGGGGGCGGAAAAAAAGGCTTGCTTGGCACCCTGTTTCACAGCAGCTGAGTCTTCTCTGTCCCCAGTCTCCCAACTTCTGGAAGAGTTACATATGGATCTTTGTGCAATGCACAGGGTTCATAAAACAGTAATGTTCCCACATGAATATTTCAGTCATTCTGTCAGATTACAGATACAATGATTTTTGTTCCCTATAGTCTCATCAGTATGCCTTTTCCTGGCTTGGCACCCTGTTTCACAGCAGCTGAGTCTTCTCTGTCCCCAGTCTCCCAACTTCTGGAAGAGTTACATATGGATCTTTGTGCAATGCACAGGGTTCATAAAACAGTAATGTTCCCACATGAATATTTCAGTCATTCTGTCAGATTACAGATACAATGATTTTTGTTCCCTATAGTCTCATCAGTATGCCTTTTCCTGTGATTGCAGATGGTATGTGGTGCAGCCCTGTTTTTCTTTGTCATTCTGGGCAATGGTTTTCTGCAAGAATTAAGGATATGGACATCTCTGTTTCCTAATTTCTAGATGAATTAGGATCCAACTTTCATTGGTCAGTTCCTTGGCTCTTTTTACAAAATCAGGAATTACTTGGTGTCAACTCCAGCACCAGAAAAAACTTCTTGCTTTCGAAAGCTGACACATCTTCTCACTTCCACTTTTGGCAGTCATGACCTTGGCAGAGACATTGGGTCCTTGTGATTTTTTGGCAAATTTTTTTGGTGGGGGAACAAAGCTCCAGCCTTAACATCTCCTGTGGTGTCCATGCAGAGTAATTTCCAGTAGCATGAAGGCCACCCTCATCTCTGTCTCTATTGCTGATTTGCATGTCTTGTTCAAGGCTGAGCTCTAGATCTACTACTTTTCATGCTGCTTTGGCTGACAGTTTATACAGACTTCTCAATACTTTGCCCAGACATTACTGCTTTTAGCTTTGTGTGCCTTCCAACACCTGGCAGATGTCTACTACTTTTTTGTAAACACAGATCCAACTCCCTTAATAACCTCTCTCCCAGCCTTTTGTCAGTCACATGGAACACAATTTTGTCTCTAAGCATATCATTTTCAGTAATCTCAGACGCTTGCTGCTGCTTGTTCTGTCTCATTTTGGCTGTATACTTGTCAATCACATTTGTTTCAACACGATGAGGCCAAAATTGGTGCTGCTCAAATAAAGTGTTCATTTTAGGGTTACATGGTTCCCTAAATATTTTTAAAGTGTCCAGCAAAATACATTTATCTTCTAGCTGCTGTGCTGATAGTGTGTGTTGATAGACTTGAAAAGCTTTCTCAAAGTCCTGTGTGGGGAAAAAAAACCCTGCTGCTTGAAAATTTTCATCTCTTTTACTTAACTTTCAGGCTTTTATCACCCAGATAAAAGCATTGATCCCCCTTCCCCAGTTCTGTGCTGCCACCCAAGAACTTTAGTGGCTGCCTACATAAGTCTGGGATACACCGCTTTACCTTTGGGGTACAAAACTGGTTTTGTGACTTGTGCTCTCTCTCCCTCTATTTTCTTTTAAACAGAATGTTGGAATCCCATGGTGCATAGTATGAAAATTGTCGGTATGATAATAATGTAGTAATTAAATTTGGGTCTATTACTGTGCTAAGCTTTTACTAATGCTGCTTCAGTTTGTGACTGAAATGTATTATCCCTCTTTTAGCTCTGGTCATAATCCCCCCTCCCCTTCCCCCAGCCCTACCTACCCTATAGCCTGTAAGCAGCAGGGTGGGAATGAGTAGTTCTGCTGGAGACCAACATGCCACCCAACTGCACCAGGCTGCAGAGCAGCATGAACCGTTCGCTTTGCAGGGTGGGAAGCAGAGCAAAACCACGTCCTCATGTGCTTTGCTTCCTGGCTCTGGAGGATATGAGTGGCAGCAACAGAGTATTCTGCCTCTTCTTGAGGCCGTCCTGCCAGTGAGACCTAATGCATGGAAACACCAAATCCAGAGTTTCTGCTCAGTGTGCAAAAAGCAGAACTAGCTGTTGCAGACTAGAGAGGTGTAAGTGCCTTTGGGCAGGCAGGGGAGGAAGGCAAACGTTAACTTTAGCAAGAGAAAGTGGTGCCAGTGTGCAGCTTTGCACACACACTGCTAATCGCAAACCACAGGTCCTGATCCATGTCTTTATTATCAATGACCTCAGCTGTAGACCTAAGAAAACCAGCCAGTGGCTTTCAACAGTAACAGAATCCTTGTTCCATACTGGATCTGCCTGTATTTTGAAGAAAATTAGTTGAATTAACTGAATAGTGAAGAGTAAAGTTAGTGGGAAGCGGAGGTGCATGTGTGCATTTTGGGAAAACCTCTTGTCTGGCTCTCCCAGCGGGTTTGCCTTCATACCCTGATGGCTGTGAGAGCTCCGGCTGCGGCCAGTGGCAGTGTGGGGAGCAGGGTGCTACGCTCTCAGCGTGGCTGGGCTGGCACCACTGGTGCTGCTCCTCTGTGGTCATGGTCTTCCTCCTTTGTAGCCTCACTCTGTGGGGCTGGCTCCCGCCAGCATTGCAGCCACAGGGTGAAACCGTGTCCAGCCACCACTGCCTCTGACCCACACCTGGGTTACTGTCCCTGAGATGGGCAGGTCCAGCTCCAACAGACACATCCTTTCCCACAGCCGGGTCTTTCGTAATGGTGCTTCCAGCGCAACGCAGTCCCACTTCGCCGGGTAGAAACACCAGACATGCATGAGAGACGTGACCAGGTTTATGCTTTAACTCTTGTGAGAGATGATAAGTGAGGTCAAGGTTTATAAAAGATGTCAGACTGCCACTCAGTGCTTATCATGTGTTGGGGAAGGCCTTACATGGGTGGAGTCCCAGCTGCTAAGTATTTCTTTCAAACGTGCATGGACAGCCCACCACAGCCTATGACTTAGTGCTGTGGCAAAAATAATTAACATGGCGGAAATGCTATACTAAGACAGCATGTTGGTATAGCATCCATGCCCTGGCCGTTTCACTATTTTGAATATGTTGTGAATTTGTATTAAATCTGTTACTGGTCTTCTCCTCCTTTTTGCATCTCCCTGTGTCTTCCTCAAAAATATACTGTCTGCACAGATAATGTCTTACTCTCACGTTACAGAGGTTATCTGCAGAGATAAAGGTAGATGTTGTCAGCAGAGGAGAGATGGTGGGAGAATACCTTTCAAGTGGTTTAAATCTCTAAGAAAGGCTTATGGATGAAATTTCCAATAATGACATATTACTTACTAGTGACCTTAGTGATCATTTGAGCAAATGAGAGTTAGTATGAGAGTTATAGCCTGTATGTACAGATCTGCTCTTTTTTTTCTGTTTGCAACTCAGACCCAGTCTCCTGACTCTCCTGTACACATTTGCTTTCAATTTTTTATTGATCTTAAACGTTACTAAATCTTTCCATTCTTTCTGAACTGGTGGAGAAAAAAATAAAGAGGGAGAAAACAACTTAACAGGAGCTACCCTTGAACAGAAGAATTTAAACAGCACCCAGGGTGAAAGCATTCATGTAGCATGAGGTGACAGGGTCATGACATGAGTTGGGATCTTTGTACATGGGGAGCAGATGATAGCTCTCTCTGCCTGAGTTCAGACCTCTCGCAAAGACACAGACACACAGGTAGCCTAGATTCGTGGTGGTGCTAATATAGCAGCAAGGCTTTGGTCTCAGAGCTGGCTCTTAACCAGACGTCCCAGGGTGCAGACTGGCATCAGGTATGTCTGCCAAGTCCATTGCAGAGCATTGTTTCTAGTTTTCTCCCTGCATTATAGATACCCAGTTCCCTTACTACAAACGAGGACTGACTGAGATCTCCAACTCATTTATCCTTGGGATAGTCTCTGCTACCCATTTCCCCTCCCCATGCGCCTTCCTGCATGGTAAAGCAGTTGATGCTGGGGGAGGGTAGTGTGAGGACATATTATATAACCTTGTTCTGCATTCGTGTTGCTAGTGGTTACCTTCTGAAGTCTGGTATTACCATTCCCATTCTAAGTCCCCTGACACCTGTACAGCTGAAGTGGAATAAGGCTTTATAGTAGTATCAGATTAGTCACAGAGCACATTTGGAATGCACACAGATTAGTCATTTAAAAGATAGCTTCAGCTGTCTGGATGGGTCGGGAGAGCCTGATTCTCCGGGGTCCTCCATGTAGAAAGAATAGCAGCTGCAGCCTTTAGGTGTCCCCAGGAACAGACAACGGGAGTCTCCTGTGTCATGCTGCTTTTTCCTGAAAAAAACAGCAAACACCAGCATTTCATCTCAAACTGAGTGGGTGAAATTTAGATCAGTTCTGGCATCACTCTAAGTGGTCCTTCAGAAGCAACTCTGGATAAGATAAGGCAAATAGTTGGCTCTGAGGATATTGGATAGCCTAGAGGAGAGGCAAATGGGATGAATGGCAGATGGGCAAGTGAGATGAGCAGATACTAACTCTTCAGATTCTTGAGCACGGAGACAGAAACACCTTCAGCAGCAGCACAGGTTCATCTGGAAGAAACTATTTTGCTGGAACGCTTCAACTTCAGTTCCCTTGCCCACTTCACCAACAAACGTCTTCTGTTCTTTGCAGTGTTCAAGTGCAAGGAATATCCAACACCATACAGAAACTCAAGACATAGGTCAGCTTGCAGAGACCAGTCATTGTGTTGACTGCCTGCAGTTAAATTCCTCCCTGAGTCTGGGCCACTCCACAGACATCAGCTGGTTGGCATGGCAAGTGGTCAAGGCATGATGCAGCTGAGCTCACCACAAGTGTCTGCAGCAGCTTGTTCCATCAGAGGTTTTCTCAGTGCAGTGTT
>NW_010523949.1:99594-166577 GCF_000687285.1 Phaethon lepturus
GCAGGAAGCTATGTACTGGTGATCAACCTCCTGTTCACTGTTATATGGCTTTGCATTTGGCATTGTCTACTATTGGTCAACAGTGTAGGACACTGATGCAGAACACATTCAAGTTGTTTAAATTGCTGTGGTTTCTGATCAGTCCCCTTCTTTTCAAGTAAGACTATCACTTGGAAACAAGACATTTTCTTATTACTTTGTGAACCACAAGTGTACAGGTCTAAACTCTCCAAATTCTCTGTTACTCCAGCACATTATTTTAGTGTTGCTTCTGTTCCTATTCTATTAATAAGTAATTATATTACTTTAATTACTTGCATTGCTGCTTTTCTCTAAGGCATCGTTTGCTAGACTTCCTAGCTCTGGATGCATGGAGGGAACTGTCAGGTTTCTAAGTGGCGATATGGTCTGGATGGAAGAACTCTGATTCATCACATCCAGGTTTTTCAGGTTCTGTTTGGCTCCTGCAGGATGTTTGAGAAGGAGAAGAAAAGAGTCACCACTCAAGGCTTTAAGCTTTGCTCTGCAGGTCTACTAACTGGTCTATGGTGCTGGGAAACCTTAGGTGTACAGGGCACATCCCATGACTGTATCCTTTGCACAATGCCCACATTTGTGCACAATGGATATGAAGCTGAGGAAGACCTTTACAGTCCAGCTAGTCTCCTATTTGGTGTAGTTAGCTGTAAAACCAAGGAATTGTTGGAAGATTTTTCAGTGTTGTTCCCAGGTGCTTGTAAGCACACCAGCATGGCTGCTATCCTAGATACACTTACTGCAGTTGCACTAAGCTTTGCTGCTTACAGTGAAATTTCAGGGTCTCTGAGCTGGGTGAAACTCTTACTGGAACTGCATGGATCTCACTTTCACTGAAGCTGAAGTTTTCAATGGATTCAGGCTGTTAATCTACATTTAGATGGTGTAATTTCCACAAATTTTCCACCAAATTGTTTCATCTAAACTGCACACCAAGTTGCTGAATTATCCACCAATTTATTACACTAACTTGTCGTGTTCATATGGTCCAAAGGAACAGAAAACAAAAATTTCTTGTAAGTCTTAAAGTCTAGTCAAATAATGATTATTAGTCCATTAAATGATGCTAACACTTATATTTGAAATTATATACAGTTATTTTTTTCCAATTTTATATCTGATTTCACCAGTTATAGTGACTTTTATATATTGAAAGCCTGTTTCTTGCTCTCTTTGCATATCTGAAGCTGATTTTACTCAAACCCTAAGGTTGCATTCATTTACTGACCAGTAGTTAACCCTGTGAGTTTTAGTAGCCCTGATATAGCTCTGGTTGTCTTCCTATGATGGTATTTTCAAGTCCTCTGCTTTCTTCCTATGTCTGTGCATCTCTATGCTGCATTTTTATTCCAGAGTGGTAGGTAGTTACACAGACTAGCTACTTGCTATTGCTATCTATGTTTCAAAAACAGTCCCTGTGAAAGCTGTACAGTTCAGGCACCCAGCTAACATCTGTGTTTGTCAATTTTCTCATTTATCAATATAGTTCCAGAAGGCCTCATTAAAAGAAACAATATGGCTATTCCTTTCGTGACAGAGATCTGTTTCCTTTGTTTGCTTATAGCAATGCTGTGTGAAGCATCCTGAATACCTGTGGTTTTGGTGTCCTTTGAAATGACTTTCCAAACTATTTTAAACTCATTGAGTTCTCTTTTATTCATTGACACATTTGCTTTTTAAAAATTAATAGTTCTTTTCTAGACACCGAAAAGAATTCTGAAACTCTAAGTTACATTGTTTTAAACAGATAAACTGTTCTAGTTGGTTTCCCTTGTTTTTTCCTTTCTTTCTCATATAACCCTCCTGAAACAGACTCATATTTTCCTCTAGAAAGTAATTGTGCTACTAAATTATTGCAAAGATTCATGCTTGGGAGATCATACTTACTAGAGATCCATATTTGCACAAAAGAGTCTTTTTTTTGTCTCTTCCATTTCAAAAAGTCACTTTTCTACTGCAAGAAAAAAATTTTAATAGAAAGAAAAGCTGCAGGTTTTATAGGACCTGGCATTGTTATTCTGCTTTTTAATTCAACTCTGCTCAGCTGAACTACAAAAGAATCAGCAGCAATGCAAGACTTTTTTTGAAGATGGAAGAGGAAGGATACAGTAGATGCTCGATATCTGAAGAGGCAGAGAGAAGAGCCTCAGTTAGGACACATCGGCCATTTCCAGGGAAAGAAAGCAGTGCAAGAGCTGCACAGAGAACTTAAGAGCACCAGTTAGTTACAGAGTATGAATTGCTAAAGGTCTGCACAGCTGGGCAAGCATATGCTCATGTTCAGAGTTGCAGCAGCCAGAAACAGCTGCAGTTGTGTGCAGTACTGTTTTGGGTAGAAGTTTCTTTAGACAGAGTGTGCAGTTTGCCAAAGCATCTCAACCCCAGTTTCTTCCTTAGACAATCCCAGTTTCTTCCTTGGACAGAGGATGTTTGTCTAGATTGCTGGGAAAACACAGATTTCTAGCAAACACATTTTAACTCTTTATTGTGTAAAAAGGTGCTGTCTCTGTTCTCACAGCTTCCTTATGTTAGAGAAGCTCTGGTGAAATCTTGAGCGGTATTTTCCTAGCCTGGACATTCCCTTGGGTGAAATGGGTCAGCTTCTCAGATTATGTCTTCTCTTGCCTGGTAGCTATGGCTACAGTGGCACCTGAGGTCAGACTGACCAGAGGAGCTGCTTGGCAGGTTATGTTCTCCATGGGTTTTGGGAATTCTCCCATCCATGGAAATGTGGCAGATGGAATTTGCCTCCTTCAGGTTATATGAGTTTTTTGATGGTTTGGGGTTTTTTCACATTCTCTGTTGGGTGAATGAAAATGTGCTATTACTGTCATTGGCTGCAAAGGAAGCTGACATGGCCACTGACTCTGTTTGAGGTCTGCATGCACATTAGCATTGCAGTAAATTGTATCTGCACATAAGACAAAAAATTGGCACTTTTCTTTAAAGGCAAACTATTTAAATAAATATAGAATTAGGCTGGATACTTCCCTCAGTAGCACTTTATAAATAGTTTACCCCTTTTGAAGTTTAAAAAGACCATATCAGGAGCTGCTAAACGTCCTTGATTTCTCTGCTTTTAAGTAAAACTGCCATGGTTGCACATCAGCCATTCACAAAGCTCTGATTAATGTGACGTCCAAGTTGGTAAGCATCAAAGGAAAATACTGTGTTTTAAATCACTCTTTCTTGAGACAGCGGAGTTCAGCAGTGCCTTGAAGGCTGTGCTGTCCCTTCAGAAAACCAGAATTTCTCTTCTTTCATTTTTCAGTGATTCAGAAATATCAGTTGTTTGTATGATATGCAGTAATGTGAAATAGAGCAAATGAAAATTCAGGAGAAGAGGTTGTACAAGTCCTGGGTTAGAGCTGCAGCAGGAGCTGGGTCAGTGTACAGATTGCCTTCTGCAGCCCAGATGCCCTGGTTGCTCCAGGTAGGTTCCCCACCGGTCAGCTCCAGTTCACTCTGAAGCAGAGAGCGGCTTGCCATGGTCGGAGTGGGAGCTGCTCTGGGAGCTGCGCCAGGGCTGCATGCCCCAGGGAACACCAGTGGGATGGCTCAGTGTCTCAGAGATCGTTGGCTACAGCTCCACCAGCTGAGCTGGAAGCATCTCTCTGGAAAGGTTTAAAACAGCTGATGGAAATGTTATAACTTAGCTGTGATGAGATAACTTCTTTGGAGTGATCCAGCTCTCAGCTTCAATGTCATCTCAGAAATGGAGGGAAGATGCTAGACTTGCATCTGAACACTGTCATGATTGATTGTTATTTGTGGTTATCAATGTGGTCCCTGGCAGCTTAGGGCAGGGGAGGGGGCACAATGCCAGAGGAACACATGCAGCAAACTTGACTATCTGGGTGCTCTGTTTGCCCTCAGGGCAAGATGTGTTCTGCAGAGGCACATCTGAAGCTGGAAGGCTGCTCGGGGGGTGTGCTGCCTTACTCTTGCACTGCTTGCTTTGTGCTCCTCTGTAGTGGGTTGGAGGCTCCTCCAGGACAGAGCTGGTGGGGGTGATGGCAGAAGAGAGGTGTGCAACATGGATGGAGTAACAGAATCACAGAATCATTAGGGTTGGAAAAGACCTTTAAGAACACCAAGTCCAACCATCAACTCAACACCACCATGCCCACTAAACCATGTCCCGAAGTGCCATGTTTACATGTTTTTTGAACACTTCCAGTGACAGTGACTCCACCACCTCCCTGGGAAGCTGGTTCCAATGTTTGACCACTCTCTCAGTAAAGAAATTTTTCCTAATACCTAGTCTAAACCTCTCCTGGTGCAACTTGACGCCATTTCCTCTAACTCTGTCACTAGTTACTTGTGAGAAGAGACCAACAGCCATCTCACCACAACCCCCTTTCAGGTAATTGTGGAGCATGGTGGGGCAGCTTTTAGAGACAACAAACAGCTAAGAAGACACTGAAAGGTGAACTTGCAACATCACCTTAATCTTTGCAACACAATGCTTTCTGGGGAGATCCTGGTTGCTCCTCATGACCCTGACACAGACCATCTGTGTTGAGAAGGGTAGAGGAAAGCATTTTGGGAAAGGAGGACCCCAAGCTGGAGGTATGCCTTGGCAGGGCAATCTCTAGTGTTTTTAACTCTCATGTACAACAGAACTACACAAAGAAGATGGAGTTGAGCATCTGGCCTGACTCTTGCTGTTTTTACAGGTAATCTCTGCAGAAACAATTTGTTTTCATCTTGATGAACTTATCAGTAAAGCTGAGAAACTGTTGTACTATGAAATAACTCAATAACATTTACATTTTCTGTAAAAGTGAATTCTTTCTCTGTATAACACTTTCAAGGTTGACAGAAGGACTGATTGCTGCTGAGAAATGGATAATTTATCATTTTAACCTGTAATAAAGTATTAAGCAGGTGAATCTGCAGCAACCTTAACTCTGTCCCCTGATGCATATGGATTATGATTTAGTCTGTAATAACACTATCAGTATTATTCAAATAATACATTACGCTACCATATATTCTGCAAATGTATTCTGGCCATTTGGTGTAGTTGCCTCTTGATTTAGCTCTCTCTCTCCCCCAATTATCTTTTGTCTCTACTGTGCTTACTGTAATTATGTGGATCTAGATCGTGCCTTCTGAGAGGTGGCACTGCCCCCAGGAGGGCAGCGCTCTGCTGTCCGAGGAAGCACAGGGCAGTGCTTGTGGGTGTTTTCGTCTTTTTCAGAGCTGAGAGTTTAAGTGCTCTGATGGGGGCATAGAGGTGGAGTCCAATTTTGTGAGGGTTAGGTGCCGGTTACTGATGCCAGCTGGGCTGTGTGTTCATAGTAACATTCCTGCCCTGCATGAAGTAACAGCTGATGGAGCAAAGGATGCATATCTCCCCTGTGTCCCCATGGCATCAACCCCTTTCTCTCCCCTCTCCCTCTCTGTGGTCCAGAGTGCAGGGCTACTAGACAGCAGTTTCTTTCTTGAGCCCGTCACAGTGGTGATGCCCAAGAACCACCATGTTGGTTTTTTTCTTCGTTTACCTATACCGTTCTCTCTCCATCTCCTGATCCCTCTGGATGGTCTGCAAGATCAAGGCTGTCCCACAGGCTGCCTGGGAGCCAGGGAAGTTTACCCCGCTGCCAGGGTAGTGTGGGTGGGTCAGGAGTGAGGAAGGGAGCGGCGCATGGGCCCAGGTAGCAGGATTTGTCAGGATAGGTGATTAACTACCATGAAAAATGCAGTCCTTGCAAAACCAGCCTTGGACTAAAGATAGCTCCTAACACTGAGAAGTCAGTAAGGCTGAGAGGCAATGTCCCCAGGAGTCCTCTCTTGAGCTCTTCTTTTCTATCTGCTAATGCTGGGAATACCAGCACGTGGTTAGCTACGCAGTGACATCGGCAGCTAATGTACTGCTCTCCACACCTGGGGACATACCGTGGGGTCACATGTGCCAGATTTGGCCAGAACAAGCTCTTTTTCTCTGCTGCTTTTCTACTAGCAGTCTCGTTTGGAACAAAACCTTTGTGTTGCAGTCACAGGGCTTCAGCGGCACAGTGCTGGCAATAACAGTGACATGCAGTTACTAAACTCGTTCCTGCTTGCCCTGAACATTAGGAGATTCATGCATCCCGTTTTGTTTATTCAGCTGACATCTCTGAGTACTACCATTATCAGCACAAGTACTGTAAGTGGTAGCTGCATTATCCACCACAATCTTCAAAGGTAGCAAAAAAGACTTGGAGACAGAGATTTTTAATTAAAAAAGGTGGGAGCATATGATAGCCACAGATTAAAACTAATATCCACTATTCTATTTCAAATTTTCCTCTTGTTCAAACCCTCTGAGTGCTGCTGGGAGTCCAGGGCAGCAGGGCTATTGCTTAGACTTAGGTTTGGCTTTTTTTGGCAGGTGATTGCCTCCTCCCCCCAGGGAGCATTAGTGTAGTGAGTTAGCTGTTACGACGTGGTGTATAACATATTCTCCTTCCGTGTGCATGGAGGTTGATGGCAGGATCCCCGTGAAAACTGTGCTGCTCTGATGTCTTTGCTGTGCGTGTCGCACTTTCTAGCAATGCCTCCAGACACCTTCTGCAAAAGGAATAATAAGCACCTATATGACTGAGAGGCTGCTATATTTTTCTAACAAACACATTTATTTAAACAAATTACATGGCCATAATTATCGTTTTCAGGAGTACTTCAGAAATTAGATTCTCTGCTTTCCTTTCCCCTCTCTTCCATCCTCCCTGCAGAATTCAAGCACCTTGTTGTATTGCAGTGAGCCTCACATGTTACGTCTGCCTAAGCTATGTCAGCACTGTGCTGTTTTCCTCTCCCTTCTGGCATCCCTGGGGAAAAATGGTTTATGTAGCACAACACTCCCAACAAGCTACTGTATTTCCCTTCTTTCACAGGGGCATGTGGTTCTGTGTTTGCTGGTGGGACTGCAAGATGAGAAGGCCTGGGGATACCATAAGTTCCCATTATGAGCTTTTAGAGGAGGCCACTCCATGATCTGGGGCCAGAACAATTTCTATGCATGCTTATTCTGGGGGAAGGGTATGTAGCAAATATCATGATCTGGGGTAGCTGGTGATGCTCTAACATATACAGATTTCTACACCTTTGGAAAATCCTTGCCAGTATGTGTATCTTCACTCTGGCCCTTGCAGCATTTTTGCTTCAGAGGCAGACATCAGCAACTGGTAACACTGGTCTGCTTGACTGTTGTAATTAGGTGGATGAGCTCATTTAAACATTGTTTTGTCAGCATAGGAGCTGAAAGGAGTCATTGTGCATTTTTTAGGGCTTTGCAGAAGCTGGGAATTCCTCTGTGCTGGTGTGAAAGCTATTCTAGGCATAGCATATGCTGTGAAGGTCGTTGCTTTTCCCTGCAGATGATCTGGCCAGGCAGTTTGGCACTTCCAGTGGTGATTACATTGCTCTGTGATAACTCTGTATTCTGTTTAGAACCCCATGAGAAAAGATTAACTATATTAAATTTTAACTGTAACCAAATTAAAACAGATTTAGCCCCCAAGATTTAACTGTATAAAAAACCCACAAAAACCCAGAACAAAACAATGAAAGATTTTGTTTACCCATGGCTTGCAGAAAATGGGCTACAGCTTGTTGCCTACTTGACTGTCAATGACTGATTTCTTATGAACCTGAGCTTTGGGTTGTCCTTTGCACTAGGTATCACCTCCTTGCAGTAACTCACGACGTGCAATCTAAAGCAAAGTCAAGATGGAAGGAAGCAGTGGGTATGTGTTGTCAGGTATGGGTTTTGCACAGAAAGATGTAGGGAGGCATTTTGTTTTAAGCACATCCTTTCTGTAGTTAATACCTCTGTGGGCTGCGTCCCATTGCTTACCATTGTGGGCTTGTGCTTCCTTTTCTTTAGCAATAGCAACAGTGGTGTTTTGAACAACTTGTCTCCTCACTTTGGCTCTACTGTGGTCCCTCTCCACTCTTCACACCCACATAAGGTTTTTGTTAATGGAAAAACAGTACTCAGGCTCTGAAATAATGCATAAACTTGCAGATGCTGTCTGATAACCAGAGTTTTCCTGCTGCCAGCCAGGAAAGGCTGAGAACAGATACTGTGATTTATAATACGTTAATATAGTCTGAAAATGGGACATCCTATAGGTTTAAAGAAAGTGTTTATTGAAATTATGATGCTATTTGGTGTTCTTCTTAGAAAGTATAAGAAGGAGGCCTCATGGCAGGTAACACCTATCCTCCCTACTCTCATTTGCTTTCCAGGCGTCAAAACTTTTTGATTCATCTTACAATCTACATTGAAGTTTAATGATGAGATGATGAGATACATACTTTCATCACAATCCAACATGTGGGCCTCCTTGCCCTGCACATACTCTTCCTTGAGCTGTCTGTAGTGCTTGTTTACCAGGAAAGTGGATGAGTGGGTGTGCAAAATACAAAGAATCTTAGTTTAAGTTTTCTGGGTGTTGCTAGAAGTCAAAGTTGAGATTTTTGCAAGTCCAGATTCTGAAAGCAGAGCTACGGCTGAAGGCAACATTTACATTTACTAACTGTGATTGCAAATGTCATTCACACTCCAGATGCATCTGGGTCAGAATCACCGTATTTATTAATATTTCAAGTCATTAGTGCCCAGCAAATATACATGGTGCTACTGATACCCACAATATTGTTGTAAATTAGGGATATCCAGATGCCATACTGCATGCAAATGTAATGAGGACAGCTGTGCTGGGTGACACACAGAGCCCCTCAGTTCTCTGTCCTCTCTCATGCAGAGCATGTAACTGATGCCTAGGAAAGAGAAGAACAGCACAAGTGTAGGGTAATGGAACTTCTTGGCTCAGCTCCCCACCTTCCAATGATTTGTAGCTCAGAGACTTTTGAATAGAGGTTTGTATCCCCTCATTAAATCATGACAGACTCTCTAGATGGAGTCTGATCTCCAACAAAGATATGCTGGGTAAGAGAGAGGCCAGGCAGCACACTGGAAATGCCAAAACTGCAATGGGGTTGTAGTAGTATCTAGTCCTTAATCATAGGACTGTGAGGAAAAGTCAAAGGAAAGTGCTGTCCTTCAGATAAGGATTATCTCCATGTTATTCTTACTAAATCTGTAAAACCCTGCTGGGCACGTTTTGCAAACTAAGTTCTTGTTGTTTCACCCAGTCTGGACATGCTACTGGAACATGATGAGAGGACAGGCAAGGGACACATGGTGTTAATGGGCTCATGTTGGAATAATATTTAAAGAAATGTCTGTAAGGTTTTGAGAATAGAGTGAAGACATGGAATGTAACAGACTGGATTGCTTTTCTTCTAAGAGATGATTTTTTCTGCCAAGCCAAGAGCTTGAAAATCTTGCAGAGATATTGAAAAATCACCTAGCATTAGGATAGGGCTTTGGATGACAAGAAGAGTGATACTGTCTCTGAATGTGTCCATTCTAATGTCGATGACGCATGCAGTGAGAGCATTAGCAGTCATGATTGTTATTCCAGTCATCTAGTCCTCAAAGCCTGCAGAGTGAATGTAGTGGCCAAGACTCCGTAATGAATTCTGGGAAAATATTGGCATTTTCTGAACCGAAGTGTAAACAAGAATCTTCCTCCTTGTGCTGGAGGTAGTGATTCTCCCCTCATATCTCAATCTTCTCTCCTTGTTTCTTGGAATATTCTTATCCTCCAAAAGGAGGCACAGAGGCTGTGATTCACTATATGTAATTTGTGTTCAGGCAAAACAGACGTAAGTCGAAGGGGAAAAAAAATAGAAAATAGACGACCCTAACTTAATCATCAGTATGACTAAACCACTTAGGTGGTTTAAGCTCTGTTTCTTCAAGTTGTAGGTCTCCCACACTTATCAGGGAAGTGCTGGCCCTGAAAGAACCACCAGGAGTGGAGGAAAGAGAGCTGCTTCTCCTTACCCACGTGGTGGGCTCAGCAGCCCCTGTCATCCCATATAAGCAGCACCAGTGGCAGCTCCGCCAATGTGTACCTCACAGGCTGCCAGCAGGCACTGTGGCTCCCAAACCTCTCTCTGTCTCCTGGCTCTCCAAGGTTTGTGTCCCTCTTCCTTTTACAGTCAGCCACCTGAGGGGTTGGAAAGTACAAGGACGCAGGAACAGGAACCCTGAGTATGTTCACCAGTGGCTCTCAGATAGCGTATTTCCACTGTCTTGTCCTATGAAACTATGTTCTCCTATGAAACAGGAGCTTGTTAAAGTGAAAGCCATGGTTGCATCCCCAGACTTGTTTGCACATGACCTGATTTCCAAGGGCCCCTGGAAGACAGAACTTTATTCTCCTGTTTCCTCTCCCAAAAGCATTCCCAAAAGCTACATTCCTCTGCTTAGAGCATGTGGCTGTTTATCTATGAGTTAAATTTCCTCTCTAGGCAGATGATGAGGAAGGGCACAGATTACCCCAGTGGCTACATGTCTCTTCCACTACAGAGAAGTAGTGTCCAGCATGAGATTTGGTACTAGCAAATATTGTACCCCACTGCCTCTGCACTCTCCTTTTCTCAGATGTCCCTCAAAGGTCTTACAGCCCTGAGGGAATTCTTAATCACTCTCCCAGCACACTGAGGTTTCTTGTGAGTGTACCCTTCACTACATGAGCTCTTTGACTTCCATAGCCTCATTGCTAGTGGTACTTTGGCATCATCTTTCTTCTAATAAGCCTCTCTCCATTGCTTTTCCTTTCTGGTCTCCATTCTGATCTTCACTCCACTGTCTTCCATCTTCCTTTTAAAATCTGACATCTGTAGCTGGATGTCACACATCACCAAAGAAGGCAGCAACAAAAAGACCTTCCTATGCCACCCTTTTATTATTAGACATTTACTGGAAGGAAATAAAGGGAAAAAAGACAACCAGGAGAGGGAGAGGAAAAGGTTACCTCCAAGCAGAGTGTGAGAGTGCAGAACGCCTGGATGGGTCTCAGTCTCCTTTCAGTCACACCACAGCTCCTGGGGGACAGAGGAGAATCTATTTCAGGGTGGAAGATTTCTTCAGGAGAACAATGCCTTGTAAACCTTTCCTTCAGACATAATGTTGGTCTCTTGGTGCGCCCATCTTCAACTTTCCTTGCTGTCTTCTCCTGAGCAGTGCAAGAAAACAAAGATTTTGTTTCTGACCCGGCTATCGACTTTTTCAACACCTGGATAAGGCATGCTTTTGGAGGCTTGTCTGGGCTTTCAGCAACTTCTCATTTTACTTGGGGACCAGGAGATACCATTATTGTGTAGACACTGGTGTAGACATTATTTCTGCTGACACACCCCTCCCAGTTCTTTCCTTTCCCCTGCCCCAAGCTGTTTTAAAGGATAATGAGTGGGTTTTAGCATTTCTAAAAACACAACTGTAATTGCAGCAGAGGAGTATGTTTTCTGAGTACATTGCCACCCACAGGAAATTACAAGGTTTTTTTGTTGCTGTTTTTTTGAAACTTGATTAGAATCATGGTGTACCTCTGTAACACAGACTGGAACAAGCCCTGTGTTTATGTTTGTGGTGTAATTTCTGACAGCACACAATACACCTAAATCCCCAGACATGTAACTCTGGCTCAGCTCTCTCTGTCTCTGCCTGTCCTCTTTTGAACACTTTTACAATCACATCATTATCTCTCCCTGGCTCCCTGTTCTCTGTCATCAAGATTCAATCTTAAAAAAACACAATGAGGAAATAAAGATCAGTGGTAACTTAGGAGCTATCGAGGTCTGTTGAGCAAGAAACATGGTGTTCATCTCACTAGCCCCAGGAGCCAGGAAGACATTGCATATTCTTGAAGCTCATCAGAGCAGAGGGGCCTCTCAGTTGTGTGTGCATGCAGACCACAGCACGGACAGGTCACGTTGGAGAGCGATTCTACTGTGTGCATGGCAATGATTTATGAACCTATGCCCACAGCTGTCACTGGCCTTAGCACCGTGTAGGACTGGGGCCCTGAGACAACAGAAGCCTTGGTTCTGGCTCAGACACCAAGGGATTAATCCTGGAAAGTGCTGCACATGAACAGTGACATCCAAGCCTAGATGTGACTATGGATTTGCCCTGAATCCTGTTCCTGTTCCATGTATGATCCTGATCTGAGCAAACTTCTAATGGCTGTTCTGACAGAACAAAGATTTTCAGGCTTAGCACAATGATCATCCAGCTCCTGACCCTACCTTGCCCTGATGCCAGGACACCATGGCTTCACTGTGGCTTTTCCACATAGCAGCCTCCTGCCCTGTAGAGGGGAAAAAAACCTCCCTCCCTGTGGCCTCAATAACTCTGACCCTGTGTCTAAAGAGACATCCAAGGTAAGAGCTGAGACTAGGGAACAAAATGGTTCTCTCATGTCTGTATGGGAGGAGAAGAGCATCTGTTTCCTTCAATCACGGCCAAATGGGAAGTGAAAAAAGTCTCTTCCCTGGTTGAAGGCTGAAGGACAAGGTTAGGTGTCAGGAGTGAATAATGACAAGAGTAATAATGCATCGTGCCTCCTTCATCATTTTGTGTATTTACAACCACCCCTGAGCTCTTTAACCTGGCCGGGTGTAGCAGAAACCCTCTGAGATGCTTTTGCAGAAACCTTAAGGAGTGGATTTCAGCAGAAGATGGGAGCACTTGGAAAACTCTGGTCCGTATGTAGCCCCACAAGGCAGAGCATGTATTTGGTCTTTATTGCTGACCTGTTACTTTTCCATTCCTTCAGTGTTCTCTCTCCACATCCACCAACCTGTTATTAATAAGGAAGTGAACCACTCTACTTGAGTGATGAGTATTTCAAAAATCATGGGTTATGTGCCAAAAAATTAAGGAGATCAGCTTTAAAATAATGGGATTAAAAAAAATCAATATGTTTTTTGTTTCTGTGATTTGCTTTCTGGTATCTGATTCTGTAGAACCTCACGTTTTGAAGATTCTCTCCCTGGAACTTAAAGGCATTTTTCCCCTTATGGAAACATGGTTTTTCCCTTGAACCCAGTATCTGGGGCTAGAACAGAGAAAAAAAATCTATGCCAAATATTATAAAACTTGTAAATATGGTTATTTGGCAACACTGGACTACTGATGAGATCACTGTATGTATACACACTGCTAGGGTAGCATGTCAGCCATGCTCTCAATCTAAAGCAATCATGGAAGGATCATCTATGGCATTGGAATTTGGTAGGATATATGAATATCTGGGAGGTTTCAATTCATGTGCAAAATCTAAACAGAAGAGCTCTGGTTCCCTCTGTTATAGGTCCAACATAAAATACAACACAATCCAGCATCGATCTCCATGTGTAAAGAATCACAGTGGGGTCTGGTATGTATGAATGATGTAACAGCACATATATTTCTGAGCACTTCAGTACCAGGATGCTTTTGGCAGCATGGGGAGACTGGAGAGGATAGTACAATGATGATGGAGTATTATGAAAGGAGATAGATGCAGGCACTACAGAAGCAACCAGAAACACTGAAGATAGAGTTTTCAAAATGCACAAGTAACTAGTTACTCATACACACAAATAAATGACTTGCTATGTCCTTTTTGTGTCCCAGTGGAGCTCTGGGAGGCTCTGGATGCATGGTAGTTCTTCAGTTCTTCCCCTTCTTCTGGTGCTGCAATGTGACATAGGAGCAGACAAAAAGGCCCAGGTGGATGTCATCACATCCAGGCCCCAGCCACAGACAGAGACTGTAATAGATCTGAGCTTCCTGCTGTGTGTGGCTGTAACACAAAAAGACACTCTTGCTCAAGATTATGGCTTCTGAGACCCAGTGGCACATGCTATGGTGAGAGAAGGGAGCGTGCTGCTCATCGGGGTGGATGCAACCCTGACCTGCATGAAGGTGCACCCACTGGCTCAGCCCAGGTTGTCTCTATTCACAGGAAAAGAACCGGTATACTTCCTTCTTTTCCACTCTCCTTCCTCAGGGCAAAGTGAAAGCAGTGCCTGTTTTGTACCCAAGAATGTAGTATATTTTTTGCAACGCTTCTGTCTCACCTGCGGCGACTTTTTTTTTGTCTGTCACAACCCCTTTCCAACCTCCTTGCTTGAACCAGCTACTTGCAGATAGATGTGGCAGAAGACCAGGGTTTTGGAGAATGTTAAGTGCAAAAAAAATATGGAAAATCTGGGAAGAAGAGAGAGGAGAGAGGGTCCCTGTTCATATGCCAAACAAGGGAAAGGCAGCAGTGCTATGAGATCGGCCTCTGCTCAGTGCTGGTAGATCTATGTTGCAAACAGCACTGCTGAGACCCAAGCTGCATTCATTCTCCTGAGGATGGAGCCACTTGTATGAAGCAAAATATCAGTATTTTTTAAACAGATTTTAATTGACTTTTCACATCTTGATGAGATGTGTAATTTTTGCTGTCAATCACTCAACCAGAAAGTCAAAAACTGGTGCAGAAATGAACTCTTTCCTGGATGAAATTTTTATTTTGACTAGGACCCCATTTATCTGTCTCCAAATATATGCACTTTGAATTGTGGCAGCACCTTCAAAACCAACATGTTTCAAAGCCAAATCCTGGGAGCTTAAACCAGGTGAGATTGTCTGGGTGAGGGAGCAGAAGGTCTGATCTGTTTATTGAGTGCTTGGGGATGTTTGTGTTTTGTGGTTCAAAAATGCTAGATGAGTAAGCTGCAGAGTTCATAACAGCACTGCATGGGAAAATGGTTTAAGTTTTACATCTAGCACTCATTGGCTCTTTTCTGGCTTTGAGTTCTTCCTTTTGCAACTTAGATATTTTAGTTCAGTGGAGATATCCCTGGATATCCCTGCGCTATTATTAATTATTTTCATTAGTGCCCAAGAGTATCTAAGATAAAAGCACCATTATACTAGGCACTGCTGACACCTGTTGTAAGAGACAGTCCCTTCTCCAGAGGTTTTGTAATTTAAACAATCAGGCAGAGGCTGAGAGGAAAAGGCAGAGGCAAAACTCTGAAGTGCAATATCTGAGAAACAGGGGAAAACAATAAAAATAATTTCCATGTTTAAACATTTGAGGTTTTGGGACCTTGTTTCATCAAAACAACAAGGCATGTTAATTTCACAGTTAGAAATGATTGAGGGAGCATCCATTAAAATTGCTTCACTCTACCAGCTTGGTAAGGACATTCCTTCATGCAGGAGGGATCACTGTCCCAACAGGAGCAACATCCCCTCAAAAGGATGCCTGTGAGGCCAAGGCAGCTGGTGGTTTAGCCCACAGCTAAGCCTGGTTCGGCACATCTCCCACCAGCCCTTAGCGATGCCCTTCCCAACTCTGATGAGCACAGCATGCACACCATCTGCCTCCGCAAGGCATTTTATCAAAATCAACCTTCTTTTGCTGTTAAATTTCACTTTACCTGTGCCGTATGTTTTGAATGGAGACTTTTCAGAGCAGGTAGCATTCATTTTTTATCATGGGAAAGTGTATTTTATCCACTTGTCTTGTATGCAAAATGTCTGCGCTGCTTCAGCCCCAACTTTCATAATAAATTTATCAAGTAACAGAAATGTGCGTGAAAAATGTAAGCCTGCACGGAGGCATCTGTGAGTCCCAGCCGGGTAAAGCCCAGGGTGGGGAGATGAGGTCTTGTTAGAAGAGGCACTCCCTTACCTATATCCCAAACCTTTTAGCAAGGCGAGGAGAGGACTCAGCTCGTCCAGTCGTTATGCAAATCTTCCCTTTCAGCGCCATTGGCGTAACTGAGAAGCTGCATGGAGGAACTGCGTCCCTCCTCCCTGGCTGCTGGGAGGGCTGCTTTAGCATGTGTGCTGAACTGTTGAACTGGTAACCGTTTTTCGAAGTGATCCAGTTTGCTTGTAAGCCTATTAGACCACGCTATTTTTAATTCTTTAATGCAGCATATTATATAAAAAAATACAAAAACCAGATTTAGTTAGTATAGCAGGTAGCCTCTTGGTCTGCAATCAGTGAAGAAGATACTAATATGGAGAAAGGCTCATTAACTTCACTTGAGAGCCAGAGAGCTCCTTTTCTTGCAGCTAATAAGTGAGTCATGCAGGTACATAGTCTTTTCAGAAGCTAGATACTTCGTCCATCACAGACAATTGAACTGACCATATTTTATTAAGCCATCTGTCTCCTTGGGGTGTGTGTGAATTGTGTACTTTAAAATCCTAGCTTCCAAAAGCAGAAGTAAGAATAAAGGACTTGTTTACTCATCAATATTTCCATGAAGGATGAGGTAAGATCTTCTAAGTAGCACAGCAGTATTGCCAGATATTGCTGTCATTTATGGATCTGAATATAGCTTGTTTTGTATAACCTGACTTAGTAAGTGTAACGGAATAACTTTTATGCTGTGATACAGATTTGAATAGTGTATATCTGATGCTCTGATCCTCATTATTCATTAACCATTAACTCATCTACCCTCCACTCATTAGCTGCTGCCTGACAGCTTTGCAGCTGTCCCCAGCTTTGGGAAGGGGCTGTGATGAATAAGACTGCCCTTTAGTGAAAGGCAAAATGCTAATGCTTTGTTCTGTGCTGCTTTGCTCTTGGGGGGGAGAGCTGCAAAGCCTGACAGACACCTGATAAACTCAGCCCTGTGAGGTTGATCAGGGCTCTGTGCAAAGCACTTCTCATATTCCTTACCTTCCTCTTGGTCAAATGTGAAGCCTTTTTCTTCTATACCTGCTCAGCTAATACTTTCTCTTCTCTTCCAAAAGTAATATGAAATTTCTGAAGATATAACCGATCTACCATGTGATCAGTTAGAGCATTCTTCAGTCAGAGCAGTAATGAGAATATATAACACAGTAAAATGCAAGTCTTTGCAAATCTTAGTGCTTAGCTCTCTGAGAGGATTTTGGAACTGAAACTGCTATTTTCTCTGGTTTGGCACTAAATAAATAAAGAACACGTATTGTATCATTTAGTTTGTGCTACTGCTTCTTTGCATCTTTAGACACAGACACTCCTTTTGATGTCCTAACCTGACACTGTTTCCTGAAGGGAGAACAGCTGAGCTTCCAGGTTTAGGCTGGCAACTCCAAGGCAGCTGTGGTCAGAGTGAAGGCTTTGTGTAGCTGGAGGTGTTGGACACTAACACTTCCAATCTGACTATTTATTATTTTGGTCAAACAAAAGCTGTTGGACAGTACCTGACAGCTGTTTTCTGACAATAAAGGGGATTTAGGATTAGGTCCCCTACTATAAAATTGAAAGATGTCATAGGCACATGATGCATGTAAAGTCACTCTGCCGGTTCAAGTTTATCCCAAACATTTTGCCAGGTTGTTTTTTGTGTCAGAAGGCTTCTTGGTTCTCTCTTTCTGCAGCAAGAGTGAGCTGATACCACATGTTTTGGATAGCCTATCAGATGTGTACTTTTGGTTAGCCTGGCAGTGATCAGGTGCTGGGGCCTGGGGACCTGTGTTCTGGGTTGTTTACCACCTGGGAACTGAAGTATTAGCCACATACCTGAGAAGAGAATCTCAAGACAAGAATTGTGATCAAGAATCATGAGTAACCCCTCTCTGAATTGCAAAAAAAGAAAGATGTCAGACTCAGCAGTGACCAGTCATTTAGTTGGTATGAACTGGCCTCTGTATCCACAATGTCCTGTGCCCTACTCAGAAAATGATGACTGGGCTTAAACCATGTATGTTTTCCCTAAGCATGCTGGGGACAGGCAGTCAGCATTTGACCCTTGGAAGATATAAATTGGTCTCACTTAGCTGACGGCAAGAAGAGACACTTCTATAAGATGCTGGGCATCTGGTTTTCCTTATTCTACTTTGGCTTGTTGTCCAAGAGAGAAAATCAGCCAGATACCACAAAAAGAAAGCAGTTTACAGCAAGGACGTTGCTTTGCGGTGCTGAATTTCACATTACTACCACTAGAGGCAACAGTCCTGGTGAGTCAATCGGCAGGGAACAGGACTCATTTTCTGCAGTTGGAGTCTTTTTTTTTATTTCACTGTTCATATAAGAAGAAAAAAATTATAAAAGTGCAGGCACTGTCATTTCAGTATTCAGTTATAAATTAGCCTTTGAGCTAGATGGATTATTTCAGCAAACAAATGCATTGCACTCTTATGCTTGGTATGTTTAGGTTAATTAGATCCTCCTTATTTTCGAGTAAGAACTTCTTTATGCTAGGAAATGCAATAAAGCCTATTGATTAACTGAACTCACTTATCAGATATACATGTGGTTGACAAAAGCCACTTAGCATTTCCTGAGCAGAAAAGAGTATTCAGCATTTTTGTATGGCTTCTATTAGCGTCTTCATTAAACATTCATGTAATTTTCTTTTCTTTCCCTTACTTGTCTAATAAATATACCATTAGGGCCATTAACTGCCAAGAGTTAAGTTGTTTAAGTGCTATAAGATATGCCCAGCAAATTGTTGGCTCCTGATGTATTGGTTTTCTGCCTAGATATCTGGTATTTTCACAGTCCCTTGAAACTCCAAATCCAATCATCTCTGCAGCAGAAGAAAGGTAATTGAAACATTAGGCACAGCTCGGTCCCCAAGGGAATAAGTAAACAAAAGATAGGCAAGCTTACCGTGGCATTCTACAAAGGTGGGTATATTCCGTTGTAGGTGAAAAAAAAATCTTTACTGTTGGAATAAAAAACCCTAATGCAGCTAGAATTCATAATGTTATTGGGGTAGTGGGAATGGAAATAATATTTTCCCTGTTAGCTGCACAAACATGGTGTAATAAAATAGCATAAGTAGCCTGGCAGGTAGAGAGACGTGGCTTGTGGGACGTTTGAAAACCACACCTCAGGGTCCTTCTTGGTTTAGGGAAATCTGGAAATGTCAATCCTTACTTTAGATTATAATTGTTTAAAAAAACCACATTTATTTCAGTTCATGCTAGGCCTGTGCAAAGTACTTGAAGATCTTCAAGAAGGATAGTCCCCACATGAAGGAGCAGGTGGATGTGTCAACATACAATTAGGAAAAGAGGACAAGAGGTGATTTATACACAAGTCACCTTGAATCATTGTAAGAAATAGGGATGCTCCTGCTATTTAGGAGGACTGTGAAGTGGGAGAGTAGACTCTTTGCAGGTAAGCCTGGACCAAAGAAGCCCGGAGCTGCCTTTATCACAGACTTAAGTAAGTAGGTGACTAAGGCAGCATTAGGCAATGGAGGCTCAGACATGTCAGGTAACTAAATGGAGAATGACAAGGGGCTCTGGAGATAGCTCCAGGAACAAGGAGTGAGAGCCAAAGGAATGGATGTGTGGAGGCACTTGCTTTTGGCACAGGCCAGCAGACAAGAGGGGGTGGTTGGAGCATAGGAGAAACCAAAAATAGGATATGTTGGTCACTGAAGGAAGATTTAATGAGATGATTGTCATCAAGAGAGAGTACTAACAAAGGGTGTAATTTCCAAACAGAGACACTAGTTGCCTACTGACTCCTCCTAAAAAACTGAAGGCCAAATCCATCTGTTACCTCTGGCTGAGTGAATGATACGGTCCCGACAGTAGTTCGGCAGGATGACTTCTAGTCTCACCTCCAGGTCCACCTGTGGTGCCATCAGCTTATCAGAGGCTGCACAACAGATACAGACAGAAAACAAAGGTGTTTTGGCTTGCAGGCCTGTCTAAGCCAGGGACTGTTACCTGAGGTTGTCCAGGTGACACAGAGCAGCAGTAAGGCTCCCTGACTGCTGTGACAGGGAAGGTTAGCTGAGGTGACTGGTACAGCCTTTTGGCATGGAAGTGTTATAAGCTCCTCAAAGGAGTTCAGGTTCTCTTGAGACCTCGTTGCTGAATAAAAAAACATCACGTTTTGTAATTGCTTTCTATTTGGAGGCCATTCTGCCTTTGTTGCTGGATGCCCTTTATGTCAAGTGAACTACACATTTGTATTTACTTCTTGAACATTTCAGAAGACATGGTCTGAGAACCCACATGAAGGCTATGGAGCAGCCGTCAGCATCTCACATGCCTTCTGGGAACAACATAGCAAGTGGGTCCCAGCCTCACCTCACTTTGGGGACTACCAGAGAGATGGCAGATGTACTGTTCCTTCAGGCAGATGTTTTGTGACTGGGTATGTCACTTTGGGAAATTATATTTCTAAATTCCTCTCCAGAATGTTCCTCAGCAATTCAGAGCAGAGATTTTGTCCCTGTCCCTCCCGTGCTCTTAGGCCCACGTAGTGCGGTTTGTAGAGCGCTCCCAGTTCTCTGGGCTCTGTGTTTCGCCATTCTGCTTTCTGCTCTACGGAGTACCTTGCCCTGGTAAGTGGCATGTACCCCAGCAGCACAGTGCAATGCAGAGCCTGTGCAGAAAAGTCTGCCCTCCTTAGGCCTTGAGGAGGCCTTTTCTTCTCTTGCGTTTTGGGTGTTACAGCTTTGCAACTGCTCTGCTGCCCACCGAACACCCGGGTTTCTCTTTGGTTAGACTGGCCACGTTGCTGGAAAGAGAGACCAATCTTTTCACTTCTCTGTCACCATGTTGGAGTTTATAGGAAGGATATTGTCCCGAGCTACAGGCCTTGTCACACTAAAATCTTTTTAAGATCCTCTGGTTTGTTCAACTTATAAGGTTCCGTTTTTCTTACAGAACAGGGATAAAAATATTTTTCATTTGTTGAAGCTACAGTCCCCTTTATACTCCGGTTTGTCTCCAGCTAGTTATAATTGTGTTGACCAAAAGAACTCCTTGGGAAGGAAAGGGCTTGACTGACTTATTTCTCCCATTCTCCATGCAGAAAAGCCTTCTGTTCAAGGGGCAGGATCCCCTGCGGCTCACCATTTGCCACCAGTCTTTACTCCAGCATGAGTCAGCTGTTGCATGAAGTCAGCAGGAGCCTTTTCAGCAACTTCAATCAGCCGCTGGATCAGTGGCTGCCTGAGTGTGCTCGGGGAGTAGCAGGGAGCAGGGAGCCTTTTGCTGCCTGTGCTGGCTGGAGCCTGACAGAGCAAGCTGGCTTGTACAAAGTGCTTCCCTCTCTGCCTTGAAAACTCTTTTCGTGGAAAGCTACACGGGGCACCTCCCGTTCAGAGCGTAATAGGTGCGCTTTACTCGGTCTCTCTCAACAAGAAAGATGTTCTGCTGCAGCCAAGTTCAAAGCCACACGTGACAGAGCAAGCCAGGTGGGAGGCGGGTGTGAGGGATGCACTCAGGTGTGGGCGCAGAGGGATCTGACAAGGCTGCTCCCAAAGCCCTGTGAGGAACAGAGTGCCCCAGGCATCGTTCACCTCCCTGCAGTTTGCTGACTCCTTTGTCAGGCACATTGTACAAGCAACATTTCAGAGAAAAACTCTGCTTGTAATTAGAGATTTCTAACGTCCCTAGCCTGTCATCATTACAGGTGGCAACCTACCTTTTTAATGAAGGTTTTCTCATCAGTTATAAATATTCAGCAATGACTAAATACTTATCAATGAGGTTTTTTTCTTACAAAAATTCCATCTTTGCATTTCCTATGAATAAATTAATGTGTGTGAGAACTACGGAGATCTTGTGCCAGGAGATCTCTATCACCATGTGCTGCCGAACTACAGAGCTGAGTTGAACATTGTCATGTACATAAATTAGCTTCACAAGCAAAATTTGGCAGCTGTGACAAACTAATGCTTGAAGAACGCAGCCTGATAAAGCAGAGACAACCCCACTGGAATAAGGGGCAGCATCTCCCAAAGCGCATAGTATGCTGAATGCGTGTGTTGAAGCTATTGTAAGTGGAGTAAACGTTTGGCCAATACAGAAAATGGGCATATCTCCCACTTATGAACCCTGCTGCGGTTTCTGCATTCACTTAAGAAGGGCTGTGGGATTGGTTTCCATAGGAACCATGGGGAAATGAAGGAAAAACGTATACCTGAAACCCAGTTGCATAATTTTAGCACTGCAAGACTGCAGTGAGGCACAGGGTGCAGACCACTGGCACTGGCCAGACCGTTTGAAGGATGCTAAGGCATCCTTGCCACACCTGCAGCATGGGAAGGCACCTGGGGACAGCGCTATGGGCTCCAACGTGGCTGACTGTGCAGCCTGTGATGGGAGATGGAGCCACAGCAACGCACGCCCAGACATCCAGAGGCATCCGCAAACCTGGAGCATTCAGCACAACCTCCCAGAGGCCTGATTTACAGAGCAGTGTTTGGATGATGGGAGCATTGCGTACCTCCTGAAAATTTGCTCTGCTTAGGCATTCAAAATGCAAGGTGTGCAATCCAAGTGCATAATCCCAAGTGGGCTTGGCTGCTTGATCTTTGTGCTTTTTGTTCCTCTTTCTTCACAGAAAGGCAGCTGCAGGTGCCCGTCTTAAATTCCCTCTGCATTCCTTTGACTGCCCAAGGGGAAAGGCTCACTCTTTTCACACTCATGGCCTTGCACCACCAAAACAAGTCTTTGCCTCACTTAGCTTTAGGGCCCAAGAGCAGGCTGACAAAGTTGACTGATAGAACATGATAGCCCAATGTGGGGAATATACCCTGATGTGTATGATTTTAATGGAGCATGTGAGGTTCATAAGGCTTGGTCCGCAATCAGATACCAACACCTCCTGCCCCCCACTTAGACCTGCACTGCTTCTGGCGTTGGAGTCCTAGGGGTATTTTTCCCAGCCTGCCCTCTGGACTACAAAATGGCAGAAAGGAATTTGTCATCATTTATAAACTTAAAAATACATTTGGCACCACAGTTTCTATTTAAATTATCTATTTGCTGCTGCAAAGTACTGTCACTAAGGTTAAGATTGTCCAGCAGCTTCTAGCGGCTTTCAAGACAGGGCAGTGTACTGCATCTAAAGGCAATAGCAGCATTATGGTGAGCTGAGGGAAGAGAAAATTTGCTGTGTTCAGAGGCCTCAGAAAGGGATAAAGACCTTGTGGGATTCATACAATAGTACAGAGACATATTTGTAAGGCACAGGTAATCTCTCCTTCATAAACAGAAATTCAGAAGAATGGATAGTTAAATTGCTTGCTCTGCTGAGAAATGGTTGCATTTTTCAGGGCTGACACTGAATTCATAGCAAACTATCTTGAATGCCTAAGAAATTATTTATGAAGGTGAATTTCTGGAATTTGTTTACTCGCCTGGACTTCTCTGCATGTGATATATACTGAGGAGTCTACCACAAACTTAGCATTTATGATGCAGTTTGGTCTCAAAAATCAGATCAAAATTCTCTGATCCTTAGTCTTTGAGCACCAGTAAAATAAAGTTGTTTTAAATTCTTAGATCTATTTTTTAAGAACAAAAACAGTCAGTCATGTAAATTTTTGCATCCTGTTTCAGTGGAACATAGCTCTCTGAAGGATATTAGAAGAGTGGTAATGAACTAGAGTTAAAAATGACATAGTGGTGTTTGCTGCCATACCCATCAAGAAAGCAGATCACTAGGAGAGCTACTTGGTAAGATTAGGAAGTAACTAAGGTTTTTTTTGAAGGCCATGTTTCTTTAGGTCCTACAAAAGCCTATAAATGTACATTGGAACCTAAAAAAAAAAAAGTTCTGACAAAATCACAGGATCTACACCTATGTTTTCTGCAAGCGCCTACAGATTGGGCTGAACTAAGATGAAGACAGTTCATGCAAGCCAGAAGTGAGGGAAGTCCCTGGTCCCTCCTATTTCTTTCTCTGCTAAGTTGCTGTGTTTGATGATTTTTGATAAACAGCCCTAAGTTTGTTGAAGACTTTATGGAGAAAAGCAAGTATTTAATTGCTTAAGGTGAGTTAGTTTGAGAAGCTGTTCCCAGGAGCTATGCTGGAAACTATACTCATTGTCCCTGGTAGCCTCATAAGTTGCATATAGGCCTTCTGTTTAATCTGGTTAACCGCTGGTGACATTGCAGGGCCTTGGCTTGTTTACTTGCCCCTATACTTCCTCACTCTACCTACCGAAATATCGCTGTGGGAAAAGAGATGACTTGGGCATCAGAGAATTTGGACTGGACACTGAATCTGCAGGAACTTCTAGCCTGATGATTGGCAAATGCAGTCATGCGATCAAAGTGGTTGCTTCAGCCCTTTTGCCCAGCTCATATGTCCCAGGATTACTGTTTGTGCATAGGTAGCAAGGCACCTTTTTTGCATCCTATACTTTGCTCTAGCAGGAGCTGTGTCCTGGATTCATGCCTAGATTTGGGGCTTATCATTATGTGATGAGACAATTCTGCTCAGCACGTAGCCTGATGCGTAAGTTTTTTTGTCTGGGATCCTAGGTAGTCAAGATTTCTCAAGGAGAAAGGTGTTTAAAAGCACTTGTCTGCACTGGGTGATGAATGTTTCAGGAAATGTAGCATATCTGAAATTTCCTACTGAATATGCAATGCAGCACCTTTTTCCACGGTATTCTGGAACAGTTTTTGAGATTGGAGAAAATGGATTTTGCATGTAACATATTTTTGAATATTAAATATAACCTGTATTGATATACCTACATCAGGCTACAGCACAGATCTCTAGCAGTAACAGCCTTTGGTTAACACAGTCACAAGAAGTGTGTGTCACTCAGGAGGGAAAAGAGGAAACAGAAAGCACTCTGGTTAAATGGCAAAGAGTAAGAATATATTCATACCAAAAAAATTGTATAAGAAATGGAAATCTAGCTCTTGTAATGCTAATGGAGTGGAAACTAATATTCTTCTTATAACTTACCTGCCAGAGTGGAAGCAGGATAAAAGGAAATTTGAAGAGCAAGTAGCCAAGGATACCGAAGGCAATAATAAATTATTTGAAGTATATCAGAAATATGAAGTTTGCAAGACAGGCAGTGTCTGTATTAGACCATTAGAGTGTGAAATGGTCAGCCACATTGCAGGGATGCTAAACGATACTTTTGCCTTGGCCTTAAAGGCAAAAATTATTGGAAAATAAGTATGCTGAGTTTATTTGCTCTTACAGCGGTAGCTAGTAAGCATTAAATATAGAGGCAAAGGTCTCAAAAAACTCAAGACATTCCATAGTAATAAATTACTACAATGAGACTATTGAGGCAGGAGTTATATATACTAAAAAAAAAAGGTAGCTGGCTGTAGCCCATTGTAGCAGTACCAGAAGGTGTTGGAAGAGATCAGTTTTCTACAATCTGAGCAAGCAAGACAGAAGAAATGTTGTGATCCTCAATTTCCATCTGGGGAACTGAAGCAGAGAGAGAGAGAGAAAGCTGCTTGCCCCTATGGGAAGTCAGCAGCAGGCAGGAGGCATGGGAGGGAGGACTCCTGGGCCGCTTGCACAGCCCTAATCCTGTGGGGACTTCGCGTCTGCCTTCTCCACTGCACACCCAGCCCTACCACCACCTCCCCGTGCTGTGAGCTGTGATGGCAGACCCTCTTCTCCCTGAAACTCCAGCTGCTCCTTCCACAGAACTAAAAAACACTTCCAAAAAACCCTTTCACTTCCTGCTTACATGAATACTCCTAAAGAGCCACACAAATCCTGGCAAATCAGATTTGAGGCTTTTAAATGTGGAAAAACAACTGGAATGATTTTTTCAATCGTTTAGATTTATTTAGACCACTTCTAATATAAACCAAGTCTTGGGAGTTCCTGCACATTCAAGGCTGCAGAATTCTTGGGTTAATTAAATTATTAGAGGTAAAGGGCCACTCTACTTTTTACCTTTTTCATGCTTTACAGACTCAGAAATCATACATCTGCATATAACACCTTGTCACATCATGACATTAATAAAAGTGTGGTCTTTCCTGTCTCAAAACACAGCGGTGATGTGCGTGGAGGAAAGGAGAAACAACACTGATGTTTACTCATGATTTCAGAAGGCTTTGATCAGGCCTATTAGGGGAGTAGGGGTGAGGTGCAAGGTCTTGTCATAGATTAAAAAGTGATTAAATGGTAGAAAACAAAGAACTGCCAGTTTTCTGCTCAGAAAGCAGGTGATAGCGAGGTGCCCTAAGGAGAAGCACTAGGGCAGATGTGCCTCAGCATGTTTTGTAATGACCTGGACGAGGGGGGGACTAGTTAGGTGGCAAATTTCCTGATGGTACAGGATGATTTAGATTAGTGAGGCCTGGAGAGCATTATAAGAAACATCAGAAAGTCCCTAGCAAAACTGATTATTCGGCAACCCATGGTAGTTGAAATTCAATTTAGGGAAGTGCATTGCAAATTGGCAGCACACAATGAAAGGAAAAATTGAAGCAACCTGAACATTCTGATGGGTTCCGAGTTAGTCACAACCACTGCTCCTGCCCAGGGAGAGAAGGGAAAAGAAAATAGTTTTCACTGTGGACAGTCCATTTTGCAGAAACAGGGAAAAAATGAATGATCTGTGTCAGACATGTCAGGAGCAGATAATAAACAATCTGAAAATTCAGACACAAAACCCGCACGCTCCTCTTCATCTTGAAGCCTGCATTGGGGTCTGGTCACTTCATCTTGCTGAAACCATCAAAAGGAGGAGCGCAGATAAGGAAGGTGGTAAACATGACAGGCACAGGAAGAAGGAGAAGGAGGGTTGCCTTTTGCAAGAGATTTTAAGATTGGGGGCTGTAAGACAACCTTCTCTTCTTCCTGTGATAAATATGGTAAATAAAATAGAAGTACCGGGTAAGACCACAGATATCAGGAGCACCATAAAGACCTGCTCAAGCAGTCTCTCAAGCAGGCCAGTTGATTTTGCCTGGACAGAAGGACTCAGCCCGGGCAACCCCATCTTGTCTGATCTGGGGAAGGTGGCCATGACTGCTTGCCCGGAGTGCCCTACCACACATATCCCACAGCAAGTTGGAGCTCACCTTTGTAGGGCCTCAGGGCAGCACTCACCATTTGAAGGCTTGTCTGCAGGACCACAGCTGCAGTCCTCCTACCCTTCAGGCATCAGCACCCCTGCTGCTTTGCACTGCCTTTCCAGAGGGGCTGCATGACCCAAGAAACAATTCGGCCAAGTAGCTGCTTCTCTACAGCAAACTGGCATTCACTTAGAAAAGGCTAGTTTCACCTTACTGACATAAAGATGACATTTGGAGTCCCTCTTTGCAAAATCCCTTGCTTTTACTCAAGCTGGATGGGCTGGATCATTAAAATTGCACATTCTGGGCCCTGGGGTCACTCACTGCATCCTCTTGTCTGAGATTTTCATAGTCCTGAGCAAGACAAGTAAGCAATGTTCTCCCTATTGGCACCTTTCTACATTTTCTTGTTAAATAGCGCACTCAGAGCTGTGTTGTCGCTGAGATGCCCTCATTAGTCCATTCACAGTGGACAGTGGAAATGGCTTGACAGGCATGGATGGTCTGAGATGGTTGCAGAGTTCCTCAGGGAGCTCCCCTGGACCTCATTGGTGGTGATGCATCAGTTCATGCACAGCAGGAAAGCTGTCTCCTCACTTCTTCTCCTGTGGTCCGAACCAGGGCCTTTCTGGTTCAGTTCACAGACCAGGCACATTGCTGAGTTCCCTCCTCAATGGTAACCACAGGGTAGTCTATTTCAATGAAGTAATGTGGTCTCAGCTTGATATCACCTTTCAGGGCTGCATAAAAATCTTGAGGTATAGATTTCAGCTGTTCTATGTTTTTTATCGTTGAATAATCCTCATTAAGTTCAATTCAAGTGTTAAATGTACTCAAACTATTTCAAGTGTATTATTAGGATCCCTAGGCAGTGGACATGACAATGAAAGTGTTCTATGGACATCAGTCCACATCGATGTACCAAACGAGCAGATGAATGATGTTCTGCTTGTCCTTGTCCCTTTGGTCCGTGAAGAGCTGACTCCTCTGTGGAGATGTGGTGGACTGACACAGGATTTATCCTGTGGATATGTTGTCTTGAGTTGTCTTGGCTACGTCACTGCAGAGGAGACTGCGGATGGCAGCCTGGGGGCTTGTCTTGGTCATGTGGTATGACCGCAGTCTGCGCTCAGCGCACTGTCGTGCTGGCTATCCACAGCTCCGGTTTCTGCTTATTTTCTGCTGCTTATTTTCCTTTGACAATTCCTCCCAGCCCAAACTGTGATAACTGTATGAAATGGGTGGTTCTCCAGGAAGATCTGTGTGTGGGGAGGCTCGTAATAGCAAGCAGACAATCAGGCAGCAGGTCTGTTGTACATAATTTTGCTGCACAAGGTGTGATGCTCACTGCATGGTTTGTTGGCAGGGCTCGTAGCTCACAGCTTACATTGATTCTGATGATAAAAGTTACTTTTGGTGAAAAGCAAAAACAGAAGCAGGGAGAAAGTAAAGACAAATTCAGCTAAATACTAAAAAATATTTCAGGAAAGACTTTCTCCATGAGACACCTATTTTCAAAACTGGCTGGGTGCATCACTGTGATGGGTCCCAACACTATTCAAGCATAAATGTCAGGTTATAATTCACCATCCAGGACAGAGGTGCTGTGGCAAAGAATAGCCATGCCCTGCCCCACACACCCTTACTGGGGAAGCTGGGGCTGTGGTCTGTGTCAGGAACGTGGCGTGCTCTTCAGGTCCTCCCCTGGCACTCTGCTAAGTGATCTGGTCCCAATTAATTCCCTGTACCCAGAGCTGACCTTGACCTTAGCAGAAGACTAGAGGTATGGGACCAATTCCAGACACTGCCTTTTCTGAACTAACAAACTGATTATTTGAAAAGAAAGCCTCAGCTTGTAGTTCTTTTATGCTTCTGTCAAGCATCAGATATTTGTGTTTCTTTGTAGTCTGTTGTGAAACTTGGCTCATTGCTGTTTATATTCTGATTTTGCTTTCTAGAGGGTCTGATCAGCTGTAGTGTTCTCAGTGCTACCCAAATATGCTTCAGAATTAAGTTTGGCTTCCCCTAAAGGAACACAGGAACTGGGAGAGGTTTGTGCTTTTTGCTGGGTCATACAAGGCAACTTCTCAGCACTTTGTACATTTAGCAGGTTCTGAGTTCTGAGTTCTGATTCTTATACAAGAAAGTAGTAAGCATCACAGGTACTAAATGCTTCTGTGATTGAAGACAAAGAATTGCCAGTGGGTAACATGAATCATCTCTACCCTCATTGCTGAATACATGAGACAAAAATAAGAAGCTTCAAAATCATATATCCTAAACTATTAAAAATATTTTAAAAATCAATACTAAAATAGTGCATTCTGGGCAAAGTTCCCCTAAAAGAGTAGGACAGCAGTTTCTATTTTTAAATTGATTGTCTTTTTAAAATTTTTTTCTATAGAGTAGGAAACATCTGTGCTTTGCCATAAGAAGAAAAGCCCAACCAAGTAAATAAATGGGAGAGAAAAGCAGCTTATCTTTACATTAAACACATCCCAGAGATTCTTCACTTAACACTTAACTGTGCAAACAATTTCTCATCATCATGGTTGCTGATGCAAGAGTCATGACCTAATTCTGACTCACAATGTGTTCTGAGAGAAGACATGGAGCGAGGTGACACCAACCTGGATGTCCTGCTCCCAGTGGAGTGACTTCTGGAATTTAAATCAGATGTGGACTCTACTTCAGTCCAAGTTATTTTCTCTTTGACACCGATGCTTTTATTCCGTCAGATGTGTAGAGGGGACTGTAACAGTGTCCTACCTGCAGAAATCCGACCAAACATCAATGGATTCATAAAAAGATTGTAAAACCCAAGACAGATATAATCTCCTGCCGATTGTCTTTAGGACAGGTTTCCCAGGAAACTGAGTTATACCACTGCCCCAGACCTACAGTCCTGATAGGATGTGGGCTGAGGAAACATCCCCCCTGCTCTGCTGTTCTCCCCGCTGACACCTGTCGCTTTCTGCCTGTGCCATGGGTCTTGCTCTGCTCTGGCTGATCCCTCCTTTTCATTTATGCTGCTGACTGTGGCCCTGGCTTCCCAAAGGGAATCTGTTTCTTTAATGCAATACCCAAAATTTCTTTCAAAGTTGTAGCAGATGTGGGATGAGTGCAAGCTTGTCCCATGCAGCCGGTTCAAAGCTATCTGTACTTATCTGTGTGACCACTGCACCTGCTCATCCTTGCTGCCTGTTCTCCTCTGCATTTAACGCAAGATTAAGAAGTGGAGTGAATTGCTTGTGACAGGCTCTGTTCATCTCCCTCCCTTCCTTTACTGCTGTCATTTGAGCTGACTGCTTCTCCCTTGCTCCTGAAGTCTGGCCACCTCATGCCTTTTCCACCCACGCTAAACTCCTAGTGTCTATTCCAGCCTCTGCAGTGAGGCACAGACTTTTGACTGGAGTTCTGAGAAGGATTGCCCTTGGGGGCCCATTGGCAAGACATACATCAACAGCATTAGACAGTCAGCATCACTCCAACTTCTCTGAGACAGTATGGCAGCAAATCATAAAGAGCCTGAAAGGTCTGGCAGCTTTCTCTGCAGAAACAGTGTCTGCCCCCTGCTATGACTGTCTTGGTTACTTCACTGGGAGAAAGCCTCACTGTCTCAGGCACCTGGGATTTGAGAGCTCACTGAAATCAATGGATTTGCTTTTTGTCAGCCTCAGTGAGCCCTTAGTCATGTTTCCAGTACAAAAACCTGTATGATGCTCAGCTCTTTGTAAGGTGGGCTCACTGCAACTTCATGGCTTTCCAGGTATTCAACCTATACTATTCTTAGGATGAGCCTGCTCTTTTTAAAGCCCATCGTGATGCTAATCCGAGCTGTGCCCTTAGCTCTATTATTGTTCTTCATCTCAGTGGCTGCCCACCTGTGGATGTGAGCTGCATCCATGCATCCTGCTGCTGTCATTTGTCTCTGGGAAGAAGCATTTTGTTTGAGATTGGACCTCGCTCTTTTTTAATATCCCTCCACTTTCTCTGAGGCCTTTGATTTGGGCCCAGTTCTCCATGGCTGCATCACACAGAGATCCCAGGATGATAGGTAAAATAAAAAGGATGGAAGGAAGTGAAGGGTAAAGAAGGAATATGTTGGTTTTGATGATGATCAATAATCAGGTGAGGATAACAGCATCCATCAATTTTACACCCTTCTCTCTGGCTGCAGTCGTCAGGTCGTTGGCTCTGTGCACTGGGGGAATTGCAGGTGCAGGTGAGAGCAGAGAGGTCAGAGCTCTTCATTTCAATATGCATTACTAGCTGCACCTCCTACAGTGAGGCAGGGCTGGATATGGCTTGTGTAGATTTCTGTCTGTGGGCTTTTGTACATAGAGCTGTGGGTTTCCGCCATGTGGCTGCACCATCCTGCTGCATCCGACTCCCGTCATCAGTTCTGTAGCATTTGGGAAAAGCAAATGCCCAAGAGATGTGAATTTGCCACAGCTTACATTCTCATTTGTCCCTACCTCACAGCATACATTTCAGTTCAGCAGCTCAGTTTCTTATTCTCTCTTGCCACCTTCTCTGAACTAATTAAATGTAAGCATCCCTTTTGGTGGTGCTACAGAAAGAGCATAGCAAATGAGCTGTACCATGAAAGAGTAAGCTGTTATCAGCACTGGTTACAGCATAGCAAAACACTCTAACTTTAGAGCAGAGGACATTATAGTTAATAAGTATTAAAGTCAGTGGTTATCACAGTACTGACAGGCAATTATAATGCTGATCTCTGGTCCGGATGGCAGTAACTGTCTCCCGACTATGGAATGGTTTTTGACCCTGTGGAATAGGACAGAGAAGGGTAGAAAAAAAGCCTTTCATTGCCATCAGCAAATGCTTTCACTCTCCCAGAACTGCAGTGCTGAAGACATGGAAGCCAGCCATCACTAACGAAAATCCCCTGATGGCTGAGATGCTGCCACTCTACCACATTAAACAACCGATGACAAAATGCAAGCCAGAGGAACTAGGAATTTCTTTATCAGTTTGTACACAGGTTACTAATCAAGTGGATGTGGTGCTTTTGTTGTTTAATCTTTGAGGGTAAGTCCCTGATAAGTGAAGCTCTGTTCACCCTGGGAAAAAATAAAGGAACTGCTGGGAGAATGATAAATGCAATGTAGGAAGGTGGCTTCTCGGCTGATTGAAAGTTATTTGTGCTTCTTTTTTCTCTTCCTGCCTGCAGTGCCATTTTGAGTTGCAGAGTTCAAGTGCAGATAAACACTGGTTTGGAAGCTTAAAATGAGGAGTTGTTTGTCCTCAGCTAAAGGCCGTAAGAGCCTCCTGGTTCATTTGCTTTCTCTCGCTCCAAATGAACTGCAGTAGAAATACCTGGTAGTTTGTTCCCCTTTCAGTATTTAAGAACCCTGTGTGGAGGATGTGCTCTGGCATGGTAGGGGCTCAGCTGGTTGAGATGCCAGTGCAGAAGGAGGGTTCCCTGCTCACTGCAGCTGACAGAGATCTCGGCTCCACTCCCAGGAGGTCTCCAGCACTGTGTTACATGACAGGTACAACACGAAACTACATAGTAACCTCACGCTGTACCTGCTTGCCAAGCAAGCTGTATTAAAGGCAAAACAAAAAAAAACCCTGGTTAACATGGACAAGTCTATTCAGAGTTTTCATTTTGATCTGGGACTTAGCTCCTTCGGGAGTTTTCATTCCTTTCTAGGAACACTGGTATTGCTGACAGGAGGACCCTGAATGGCCTGATGGGGTCCTAGTTCACCATCGCTTTCCTTGGAATGAGGAGAAAGGGCGGACAAAGGACCCACCTCTGATGATGTGGCACCTTCAGGAAGGATTTGACTAGTGAGAAGGAAGGAGGGGAATATATGACATGGCTGTTTAGATTTGGGTTTGAGGGTTAAAAGAGGAATCTATATGGAGGAAAGGTAAGTAAACGTATCTCCTTGGGAGCATACTCAAGGCCTAAACATGTTAGGCATGTGTGAGCCTGAATGGTGCTCTTTAAAAAATAGCATAAGTCAAGATGAATATCTTTTGTCTAATCCTGATTCTGCCAGCAAGTTATGCCTCAGTTGTGCTGATTTGCTAATCAAAACTAGATTACTTTAACTACCAATGCTGCAAAACTTATCCCTTGTCCAGAAAACCAAATTTGTCTTAACCTTGCTCCACACATGATCACCAACTGTACCTACTTTGGTCTTGAGGTGTAAGGAACTGTTATACCAGTGATGAATGCAGCATAGTCACACTGTCAGGGGACACCCAACAGTATGACTGACAGGCTTAAGCATGACTACATGGCTCTGGAGGTAATGATCAAGGGCACGGGGGCTGAGGCAGTGCCTCCTCCATCTTTCCACTAGAAGGAAGGACTTGAAAAGGGTTGGATGGATCCTGCTGGTCAAAACTGCTTGTGAACTGGTGTTGGCAACAGGTTATGATTAGTACTGCTTGGAAGAGATAGGATCTGCCTGACTACGTGGGGCAGAAGCATCTTTGTCAACAGGCTGGCCACCCTGGTGAGGAGAGCTTTAAACAACAAGGGAGGGAAAGAATGACTCCCCAGTTAAGTGAGGACGTGGTGGATTATGCTGGCCAACAAATGGTCCAGGGTGATATGGACAGGAGTGAACTTCTAATCAGCAAACCAGGATAGAAGTGGGGTCACCTCAAGCATATGCATACAGATAATGAAATGTCTACGAAGCAGGATGACGGGGAAAACTCTTACACCTCTTCTGAGAAATCAGCATCAGATGGATACATCTCTGTGCATGCACATGGGGAACAATCAGGAGCAATGAGTCAGCATGCAGTTGCAGAGCTATGATCTTACTAGGATCATGGAGACGTGGCTGAATAGCTCACACAAATGGAGTGTTGCTATAGATGGGTACAGGCTTTTTAATACCAGATACAGAAAGGACAGGTAGAGAAGGCAAGGGAAGGGGGTTGCCCTGTATGTGAGAGAGCAGCTGGCATGCATACAGCTTTGCCTAAAGATGGGTCAGGAGCCAGCAAATTGCTGACGGGTCAAAATTAAGTGAGCAGATCAACACAGGTGAGGTTGTGGTAGCTGTGTGCTACCTGTCAGATCAGGAAGAGGTAGATGAGGCTTTCTTCAGACAACTGCAAGAAGGCTCACCTCTGCAGGCCCTGGTCTCCATGAGGAACTTGAACTACTCTGATATCTGCTGGAGGGACAACCCAGCAGGTCACAAACAATTGAGGAGGTTTCTGAAATGCATTGGTGATAAATTCCAGAGAGAGGTGCTTGAGGATCTGAAGGGAGAGGAACACTGCTGGAGTTTATTCTTATAAATAAGGAAGAAGTTTTAAGGGATGTGAGGGCTGGGCAGTATTGATTGCATGACCATGACATGCTGGAGTCCAGGATTCTGGGAGAAGGCAAAAAACCCAATCAGATGATCACAACCCTGAACTTCAGGAGAGCAGACTTTAGTGTGTTCAGGGAACTGCCTGGGAGAATTTTATAATATATTGTCCTGAGGAGCAGAAGGGTCCAGGAGAGCTGCTGAATTTTCAGGGATCACCTCCTCCAAACTCAAGAAACTTAAGACTCCAACTGACAGGCAGGAAAACAACAAAGATGACAGGATGCCTGCATGGATGAACAAAGAGCTACTTGCAAAGCTTAACCATAAAAAGGAAGCACTCAGGAGGTGGAAGCAGGGGCAAGTGACCTGGGACACTGTGGGATCATGTAGGACCGGGGTTAGGAAAGCCAAAGCACATATGGAGTTGAATCTGGTAAGGAAGATGGAAGGCAAAAAGAAAGATTTTACAAGTGCATCAGCAGCAAAAGAACAACTATGAAAGATATAGACACACCTGTGAATTGGAATGGGGACATGGTCTTAATGGACATGAAGAAGGCTGAGATACTGAACACCTTCTTTGTCTTGGTCTTGACTGGTATGACTGGCTTTCAGCAATTCCAGGTCCCTGAAACCAGTGGGTATATATAATGCAAGGATGATTTGTCCTTGGTGGAGGAGGATTAAGTTAGGGAATATGTGAATAGACTGGAAATGAACAAGTCCATTGGTCCTGATGAGAATCACCCACAGATGCTGAGGGAACTAGACAATATCATGTGAGGTCACTGTTGATTATCTCTGAAGGGCCATGGTGGCTGGGAGAAGTTTCTGAGGACTGGAATAAAGCGAGTGCCACTTCTTCAAGAGCAAGAAGTAGGATCAGTAGGCCAATCAGCCTCACATTGATTGCTGAGAAGATGATGGAGCATCTAATCCTGGAAACCATTACCAAACATATGAGGGACAAGAAAGTGCTTGAGAGTGATCAGCATGGATTTACAAAGGTGAAATCATACCTCACCCACTTCATATCCTAAGGAAACCATTAATGAGGGCAAAGCAGGGGATGTTGTTTCTGTTGAGCTTGACAAGACTTTCTGCAATGTCTCCCATAGTCTCTTCATTGACAAACTGATAGAGTATGGACTAGGTAAGTGGTCAGTGAGGTAGACTGAAAACTGTCTGAGCTGCCAGGCTCAAAGGGTTGTGATCAGTGACTCAAAGTCCATCTGGAGGCTAGACACTAGTGGCTGACCCTAGGGACTGAAACTGAGGCCAATATAGTTTAACATGTTCATTAATAACCTGGAGAATGGTAGAGAGAATGGTGCAGAGCACATTGTCTGCAAGAAGTGAGAGGCATGGTTGAAACATCAGAAACTGGGAGGAGTGGCTAGTACACCAGAGTGTAGTGCTGCCATTCAGAGGGACCTCAACAGACTGGAGAAATGGGCTGACAGGAACCCCATACAGCTCAACAAGAGAAAGATCCAAGTCTTGCACCTGGGAAGGAGTAACCACATGCACTAAGACTGGGGCTTGGCTGACTGGAAAGGGGCTTGGCAAAGAAGTATCTGGGAGTCCTGGTAGACATCACATGTCAGACAACTATGTCCCCTGTCAGGAAAGGTGTCTGGTGACATCCTGGGCTCCATTAATCATAGCACTGTCAGCGGGTCATGGAGATGATCATTCCTCTCTACTCACCTCTGGTGAGACACATATAGAGTTCTGTGTCCATTGTTTGGCTACTCAGAAGAGAGACATAGACATACTGGAATAAGTCCTCTGAGAAGCCACAAAAAATACTGAAGAGTTGGAGCACCCAACATGCAAAAAGAGGCTGTCAGAACTGGGATGTTTAACCTGGAGAAGAGAAGGTTCTGGAGGATCTTGTGAATGTCTATGCAACACCTGATGCAGGGAGTAAAGAAAACAGAGCCAGAATCTTCTCAGTGGTACAGTGAGTGCCTTCCTTAGGCAATGTCCAAAACCTATACCCTTACTGGCTTGACTGGGATTGGGGTGGGATACAAGCTCTACGTTGGTGTCCACTGCAAGGGTGAGAGCCCCAAACTCTTACTAGTTTCCTTTATCTTTTCTCAGTGTCTCTGAAGTCAAGGAGGGCGTGTGAAGACTTGGAGTTGATGATCTGAAAGGTCTTTTCCAAACTTAATGATTCAGTGAAGAGCCTCATTAATGAATGTGGGGGGAAGGATGTGAGAGTGCGGTGTGACTCTTTTCTGACTTCAATATGTATGTATCGCCTGCGCAGAGCTTGCAATGAGAGGTAATTGGAGCACTTGACCTGGGGATGAAGACCTCTTTTGACAGGTCTTCTGAGGGCAAGGACTCCTGCTTGACTGAAATTCGTTTGCAACAGTTGATCAGTTTAGCATCTGGGGAGATGACAGAAGCTGGAACTTGTCTCTGTAAAGGGGTCAGTTAAATTTGCCTTTAGTAGTTTGCCTGAACAATCAAAGAATGATGGTGGGGACATTCTGATCAGATCAGACAATGCCCAGGATCCAGCTGGTTTCAGAAAGGCCAGGACTTTGACCCTGGTGTCCTTGTTGCCACATGTGCCTGAGCCAGTCTAGAAGATGGAACTAGTCTGCAGCAGCTCTTCTGAGACCTGCAGGAGAGAGACCAGCTGCACCTCCTGCCAATGTAAGTGTGGCAGCAGCAGATCTCTCTCCCTGCCTGAAGCTGGTGAACTGCTCTCCACCAGCCCAGAGCTGTGTCTGGAGGCAGGTACTGTGTGGGGAACGGCATGCCAGTGTGGGTTCCACGAGATATTAGAGCCCTCAGAGTAAAGGCTATGAAAGGGAAGACTGGTAGTGATACATGTGCAATTTCTTGTCCACAGAAAGCACCAGGAAATCACAGCTCTGCAAAAGACAGAAAGGCACAGTGTGCTGGCTTATTGTAGCTCTCATTTGCTCTGAAGTTATTTCGGCAGTGGTCTGTAAATCTGCCTGCCACAGTCAATGTTTGGTCCCTTTCTGGACAGAAATGATTGTCCTGCCAGTGTTTTCTTCCCATTTGTTGCTAGAAGGGAACAAGGTCTATCAGATCCTGTGCTTGCATGGGGCTGTGCAGAGGCCCAGCCAGCAGTGTACACCCCAGTGTGGCCATCCTCTTTCACCACACTGTAAGTCCAGAAAAAAGGCAACCTTTCTCTTATCCCCTACAGACACTGAAATGTATTTCCTCAAACTTCCCACCTCCTTGGCAACAGTCTTGGCAAACGAGGAATGTAGCTTATACCTATTTTTGCTTAAATTCTGCAAAAGGACATTAGGCAGTTATGGCTCTGTGCAAGGTACTAAATCCTTCTTCAGCCTCCAGCTCCTGTCTGAAGAGCCTTGGACTGTCTGCAATACTGTCCATCTGCAGCCAGGTCTGTTCTGGACTAACCATCCTCCCCTATCCTTGATGGCACCAGAAGGTTGCTGTTGTTCAAATTCTCTCTGTAGTCCTTCCAGAAAACATCTCCCTTTCTCAGCACTCTTTTACCCATTTTGAAGCTTTGCAAGTCCTCTTCTGGATGTTTTGGGGTTTTTTTATATGACACTGAGAGCAAGGAAGAGCCTTGTAAAAACTTGAGCCTGAGCTGCATTTTGTGTACTTATCTGCATACCCAAATAAGTGCAGGTGCTGTGTTCATAGCTTAAAGTGATTTAACTTGGTTATTAGAACCAGATCCTTGCTGTAGCTAAGCACTCAGCAGAAGGTCATTGTATGAGAAATCAGTTCTTTTTTTTCTTAGCAAATGTATGTTGTTATCCTCAAATAATACGTTCAAGAGAAAGGTGTATCAATTCTATGTTTAGACAGGTATACAAGTAATACAGTTGCTTGTGCTTCTCTGCACTCTACTCATAAGTGGCTTCATTTTTAAAATGGACTATAAAAAGTGAATAGGGGAGGAATTTTCTCTCAGTATTACTGTGTTGAAGCAATTTTTCTTTTCCCCCCTTCTTTGGTCTATAACTGGTTCAGTTATACAATGTAACTTTAATTATCTGAATACAGAATTTATTTCATGACTCAGGTAAACATGAGCCTTCTGAGTCTGCAAACACTACAAGACAAAGCTCAGATAGTCTTGGAACTGCAGTGAAAAGGTTGGGGTTTTTTTAATTTTAGGATTTGCGTTTTTCCTCAGCAGCCTGGGAGCTCCAGTTAACCAGGGATTTGGATAATCAAGGTTTGCAAGTACACAGTGATTGGGAGACTGTATTTTTATTCTAGGCTGTACGGCACTCCCCTGCAGTAGCAGCTCCACAGAAATCTTCCACTGTATTTAAAGGGTAACTGTCTTACATATAAGATTTTAAAAAAATGAAAATGGTTGCTTCCAGGCCTTCTGCTAAAATCAGCTGCATAAGCAAAAAGTGAAAGCAGTTTTGTGCCTGGAAAACTGATACGCTTTCTGTGTTGTCCCATGCAGCTGTATTTGTGCTGCAGACCAAAGCATTTGGCACCAGCAAGTGGCAAAAATTTCTCTGTCCTGCTGCCTCTAAGAAAGCCCTTCCCAAAGGATGCAATTTTAAGAGCAGAGGATGCTATGGCAGGTCATTCCAATATTTCTGAGGACATCAAACACATACACCAGATCTTTCTATTTTCACTGATGCTTACTTCATGAAGCAAGCGGGACGCAGACGCGAGGTCCTCTAGAGAGGCTTTGCATGAATATGTAGGAGTATCAGAGCAGAAATGTCAAAGCTCTTTACCAGTCAGGGTGCTGTAAGAAGCCTGGCAGACCCCCACTCAGCGGCACTGCCCTTAATGATAGGTGTGCTGCAAGCAAATGGTGTTACCTTCATCAGAGAGATGCCCAAATAAGTACAGGTGCAGTTTGCTATTTAGTAGATGCTACCTGTTTTATGCTCTTACTGTCCATAGAGCCTCTATGGCTTAAAAGCAGTCCTTGCTTCAAAAACTGTGGCTAGGAGAGTTATACCGTCTTTGATTCTCTTTTCTGCAGGGTTCTTTTATTCTCACTTTACTGTCTCAACCTTGTCCTAGTGTAACATTTCTCCCAGAATGGGGGTTAAATTATTCTTACTGTCTGAAGAGTCATTTGGCTGGTAGGAAACATAAACAAATATGCCTTCAGAATGTCGCATATATTGTACTTTGGTTTCAAAGTAGAGCATTGATGTTGGTCTTTCATTTGTGATGGGAAAGTCTTAGTAATTGCTTCTGAGTATGGGGTACATTTGAGAAACTCTGTTGATTACACCTCACTACAATGCAGTACAATCAGATATGGACATGAGCATTCTGTATTTGGCAAGGAATATATTAACATTAAGCTTTCTCATACCATATTAACCTGCTATCCATCTTGTCCCCTCCCCTCCCCACTCCTTCCCTCCCCTCCCCTTTCCTCTCCTCTACCCTCCTCATAATCCAGTCAAGAAATGAGTACCAGTATAGTCCTTAAAGCCACCAATCACAACTTCCTGTGTTTATGTCACAGTCCCATGAAATGCAGTGTTTTGAGGGACATAAAGACTTACATTTTAGGTAGACTGTAAATAATGCAAATCATAAAGTCAAAATGCTATACAGTTTTCTGATAACATCTGTTGCTTTCTATGTAGCCTTTCAGACTTTGTAATGCTCCAGCTTTTACCAGGTGTGTTATGAGACTGTAAAGCAATTGTGCCTGTGAACTTCTGTCCCAATTACCTTGTGGCCATCTAGTGCAGCAAGCATGTGCCATATTCTGCCAAACACAAGACGATGTGAAGCTGGGAAAGCTTCACTCCCAGTCACAGGGCAGAGAAATGGAGCTATTTACTCTCTTTCGTCTGAGTGATGTTTTCAAGCACTTTGAGGCATATATGGTTATTTTCCTACTGTGCAGGGAACTACACTGCTAATATCCAAAAATGCTTACAGAAACAAAGTATGTTCTTACCTCTATGAGATAGAAATAAACTCCTGTGCCTGTATTTCTTCAGGTTAGCAAGACCACTGGAAGCACACAAAACACTCCTTCATTTCTTCCATGATGACAATTTTATTCCATCAGGAAGGTGAAATAAAAAGGAGGGGTCTGTATTTTGTCACTGCAAAGCCTAAACTGCAGGGGAGAGGTGGACAGGCAGCAAGGCACCTGCTTCAGTCTCAAGACTTCAACTGTGGTGCGTTAACTTCAGGTCTCCTTTGTTGCAATGGGAATTGCCCTCAACAAAGATGCAGTGGATCTGCTGTGGTGTGATGTGTCACAGATGAGACAGAGTGAATGACAACCTGTAGTGGATCTGGATTCTGGCATTTATTTAAAAACCACGGAGGTTAGAGCTGTTACCCCTCTTGATAGCTCACACGCTCATTACTTGCTGTCCTGGCATTACATTTGTGAGGTCTCAACTTCCCTCCCTGCTGCGAGTTTGCTGCTGGCCCAGGATGCCTGGGCAGAGTGTCATGCTGATTTATGCTGTTCTGCTGCTTGCAGTTACTCAACTTGGGCATCAGCAGCCCGCGTCCCTGGTCATCTCCCTGCATTTGCCTCCAGCTGGCTTCCTGATCTCCAGGATCCTCCACCACTTTCAGGACATTTCCTCCAGCCAGGATCTTTACCTTCCTCCTTTCCCAGCCCCCATCTTCTTTCCAAGATCACCTCTTTTCAGGAGCATTTCTTTTTTGGCAACAACTTTCCTTTCTGGAGACCTTAGCTTTCCCAATTCAAACTGTCTACCTGCAGGAGCACAATGTATAGTGTCTGCACTGGTCGCCCTGTCTGATACCTCTCTATTCATTGGATGACTTGGAATGTGCCCCTTTAGTCTAACTGCTACCAAATTTACGAGTCTGTCCTGCTGGTGGCTAGCAACTCAGGCTTTTGCCTGAGTATTCAGAAGACCAGTTACAGTCTTTCACACACACACCCTTACACATATACACCCAATTATTTGCCACTTGCAACACAGGCAAACACTACTGGCGGTTCATTTCTCACCGCAGCAGAGCATCTATTTGACACTCAACTACTGCACCAACAGCTCCTCGAGGTGCTTGGTTGTGCTGTGCATGTGAAAAGGCTCTGTGGACCCCTGCCACTACCAGCTGTCAATGTGCAGTCAGGCTCCAGCAGCATCCAGACACCTCTCCAGGCACCACTGCCTCACGGCAGGGCTCCTTGATGCCAAATGCTGTCTGCCTTGGCCCTTTCCAACTCCATGTAAATCCTGCTGAGGCAGAATTACAGCTAATACAAGCAAGTACCACAGGAGCATGGTGCCACATAGCTCTGGCAGGTTTATACTTTCTGTCATGAGACAGTGTGTGGAACAAGGTGGTGCTTTTTGTTTTCTTGCACCGCCATCACCTGTCGTAACATTATACCCCAGAGACAGCTGGAGATGAGCAGTGAACATAGCAACAATTGTCAAGAAGCTCAGAAGTTCCTTGGGGCTGAACCAAAGCCAAGTCCCCTTTCATGTAGTAGAACTAGGGGACTGGATGGGCCCTGAGTAGTCACTTAGATCACCCCTTGCAACAGGTCAGGATCAAATCTAGTTATACCAACAAAAGTGAAGATATAAATTTATGTATAATTGGTTCTCAAGGACCCTACATCAATTCCCAATAAGAACTTTTTCCTAGTGTCTAATAAAAGTTTTCCTACTGAAATACTAAACCTGTGACTTTTTGTTCTATCCACCACGGATAAGAAGAACAAGTTTTTCTCTTTCTCTTTGCAAAAGACTCTTATGCTTTTATGTGATTTGTAGGGTCTTTCTGTTCTCCTGTCTGCAGGGGGCGGCCAGCCCTCCATTCATGATGTAGAAGATGATATGAGTCACAGTGACATTCTGAAAACTTTACTGGTATGAAGATTTTTGTTTTCTATGCTTATTCTGTGTAATTATTTCTTTAGAAAACTATGCGATATATTCATTGCACTATTTTAACTGAACTTACATTTTGGATAAATGTTAATATTAAACTTGCATTTTCATTGTTCTTCAAGGCAACAGTGCAATTCCTTTCAGGTTGTTCAATACCTCTATGAGAATTGCCGAATATAGAATTAGAATATAGAATTGTAAAACAGGTTAGAATGAGCTGCTACAGCTCAATAATTACCCATAAAGGCTCTATCATTCCAGACAAAAGGTTTTTCTGTAAGAGGAAAATTGTTTGCAGCAGGGTCTCCACTCTGTTTCCTCCTGTAGTGGTCCTTTGTGCACATGAAGTACAGCTTTGTCTTACAGAGTTTGAAACTGAGATTAACTACCTCCTGTTTAGGACAAGTAACAGTGATTCATATTATTGTAGGTCAACAAACGGTTGCAATTTTATGTTTCTGAACACCAGCTTCTGCATAGAGACATTTCCAAAGAGTTCCTTCTTCAAATTTAGGTTACCCCACTTCTCAACAGCATCTCCTTAAGGACCACAAAAAAGGAGAACCAAAGCCAAGTCCCCTTTCATGTCGTGGAACTAGAGGACTGGATGGGCCCTGAGTAGTCACTTAGATCACCCCTTGCAGTAGGTCAGGATCAAATGTAGTTGTTCAGCAATGAGTCCAGCAGTGAGTATTCTTCTGCATTGCAGATGCTGGGCTTTGTCACTATGCCATCCCTTCTTACAAACCTTGCTTCAGATATTCAGTTTTCCAGTTGGCCTGAAAGTCATTAATGGAAGAAAGTAAGTGCTTCATCTCTTTCTATTTCAGAAATTTGAGTTACATGTCAGTGAAGCGACATGCAAGCTCAGAGGCTGGTTTTAACCATCCCTGAAAACTGTTAGTAAGAACTCAATTGCTGTTTTGGAAGCAACTTCGAAAGAACAAGGTACATCTTATAGCTAACCAAAGCAGTCAGTTACTGTAATTAATAACGTAACAGCAGCGTGGCTACTTCAGTACTATAACAACTCTGATCCTGCTTTAGGAATTCTTGTTATTGCATAGATTATGTTATCTCTTGCCATGCTAACTAGCACCTGATTCATCAGTTGGCTGCGCTAATTTCTAGGCAACAAACTAAAGGGAAGATGTTACTCTACCTTAGCAGTTCAAGTATATTTTCACTGCAGAGCATGATGGAGAACCCAAATGCAATGGATGTGTCATCTAGCAACTAATTTGTCATGTGCTTGGTAATCATCTCAAGATTTGTCATTATTTTGAATGTGTGGCTCTTCCAGGCCTTCAAAGAGAGTGTGCATTTTGCCTCTATTTGCTTTGGACAGTCTGAGCAAAGATAATTTGTGAAGCAGTGAAATCAGAACCCATCAACAGAGGGGCATTCACCTCTTGTTGAGTTACTTTGTGAATGCTATGTGAGAACAAGGGGGTGGTGTAGTGGATGGAGGGAGTCTCTGCCTTCAAGGCAAGTCCTCTCTCTGAGGCATAGCTAATTTCATGGGGTGGGTTACCTTTCTTTCAGTACTTTGCTCCAACATTCCTCATAGGAACACCCCTAGACAAAGGAAGGAGGAGTGTATGCACACATAGAAAATGAAGAAGATCTAGGTCTTGAGCAGGACTGTAGACAGGACTTTCAGAGTTACCACACAGAACAAAATACTATAGCAGGCAAATGTTATTCTTGTAGAACTACCAAGCTCTCCTGCCAGCAATACAAGATGGAGTGTTGTGTATAGGACAACACAGGTATAATTGTCCTTTCTAGTCATCTTTAGCTAGATTATAATTTCAAGACTTGGCCTCTGCACATCTTGAAAAATGAAGATTAGGACTGAGTTACAGAAGAGATACCAGGAGAGAAGTGAAACAGAAAACACAAAGGCCTTGGGATTCTTAGCTTTGGGGGGGGGAAAAAAGCAAAAAAGAAGAAGAGTGCTGGCCACTTCCTTGAAGGTTTCTAGAAAAGGGTTAGACAAGCACATGTTGAAGTTGAATTGATATTTCCTGGGAAATAAATTAAATGGCCTCCAGAGGGATCGTCAAGCCTTAGATTTCCTGCAGCACCTAAGACACTTTAACTGAAAACTCCATCCTTGCAGAGTCTCTGTAGGAGCAGGTTATCTGGGTCAACATTTAAATGCAACTGCAAAGACAGGCTGTACTGTCCCAGCACCAGCCTCTCCACCTTGTTACAGAAGAACAAACAAGTAGTATGACAAAGGCTAATCTTCAGACTTGAGAGCATGACCTAACTTCAGGGTACTTGTTCTCTGCTTTAATGAAAGCAGTAGTCAAATATTGGATTTTGTTCCCATCCAAGTCATTGTCTCTCTCCTTCTCTGTACCTGTTTTCCTGCAGACACAGTGTACCTGCTGCAACTGACAGCCCATCCAAAGTCCATGTGCAGCCCAGATAGGTGAGGCCACCCATCATATCACAGACAGGCAGTACTGGGTCATGCATTCCCACCGTGAGCATGTTACATCTGGGACCAGGTACAGAGCAGAGATTTCTGTGTAGGGGACCTGTTTGTGGTCAGGTAGTGAGGCAAGCATAGTTTTCTTCTTAGATGCTATGTGTTTTCTCTCTCAGAATTATGTTTAGATGCTGTTTTTTACAAGCCTATGCACCTCTTCTGGCAGGTTTTCTGTAGAGGATGCTGCATCAGGAAGATTCAGGAGATGGCACTCTAAATGCTGGCAGACCACAATCTGAAGACACTGCTTTATGATAAGTGCATGCCTCTTCCTTTGATCTTCATCATGACTTTCACCTCAAAGCCTCCCCAGGACAATCTCAAATGATTGATTACATGAGCAAATTGGATGGATAATTGAAATAGTAATTAAAAAGCAGGGCCTGGTCCTTCTCACATTCACAGCTGAGCAAATCAGGAGGAATTCCAAGGAAGTCAGTGCAATTATTCCTATTTAAATGCTGTGGAAATGAATTAAGAATCAAGCCTACTTTATCTGAGGGGTTTTTTTTACATCTGCAAAGGAGTAGTCTAACACTTTTAGAGGCTTTTATGGCTCTAGGAGATATTTAACAAAGCTACAGAATCACAGAAAATGGAAACTGTGAAACCCACAACAAACCTTCAGAATCAGAAAAATGTTCAACATCCAGTGCCACAACTGTACTTTTCAAGTGGCTGGTGAAAGTACCACTAGCATTTAAAACAGGAGGATCTGACACCACTGCATATGATTTTAAATACACATACAATGCCTGTTCTAAGCAGGTATTGATGTCTAGGAAGGGGGAGATAATTTTGCATTTTTACATCAGATTTGTCCAAATTGCTAGGTTTTCTGCCTAGCTTTTTATCAGGAGAAAATGTTTATGGATTTTTTGGCAACAGCAGTGAATGCCATGCATTTTTTAAGTTTTTTCCCTTTCTGTCTATATGGTATCCTGTACATGCATTCCAAGTTCTGCTTTTCTGGTGCAAGGAAAGATACTCACAACAGTTTCTATGATAAACAGAGCAGGGCTGTATTAAACTCATGTGTGGATATTGTAATTGATAAACATACATGTGTACTGAATTTGAACTATGCAATAAGATCATCCAGGCACTTAAATATTTGCAAATGATATTTTTTTTTAAATTCAGACTGTAATGACTACTACTACTACAGACAATCAAAAGCATAGATTTTTCAAAGAATGACACAGAGGAAGATAAAATGCTTCTGAAATATTTGCTCTGAGATTTCAATTTTGTGTACTTCAGATAGAGATCAGTTTATTGGGAGGAGAATCCATCCAGCTGGTCTCCAAAGGCATAGCAGTATCTGGAGACTACAATGAGAGACAGCAGCTGGGAAACAGGAGAAAAAAAATGAATAAATGTGTTTTAAAAAAAAATGTGTCTGTCACTGCCAGCACCTCTGTGTTTGGTGTTCATGTTTTTAAGATCTTGTTCATGTTAAATGTTCACCAGTCTTTCAACCAGATTGTTTGTGTGTTATATCCAAGCAAGAAAGAGTGGAGGGCTTCATAAGAGCCATCAGTGATTTCATTCAAAGAACATATAGTCTGTGCTTCAGTGAAAGGCAGGTGAAGGTGGAGGTCAGGGACTTCCCTCCCTTGGTTCCCTAGCCATTCAGTCAAAGCAAGCTCTCAGCAGCCTTGGAAAGTGTAGAAACTCAGACTGCACTTCTGAAGTGCAGAGAAAATACAGTTTTCAAGGAACTTCAGTGCATGAAGAGAGCAAGAGAAGCACTGGGTGAATGGTCCCTAAGGCTGGGTGAGTCCCCTGGGCTCAGGGTGAGCAAGGCTGCTGTACACCATCTGTCTTTGCTATGCTAACGCTCACACCTATAAAAGATGATGTATTTTTAATTTGCAAACAGAATTTGTGAGTCTGATCAACAGCACAATTTTTGCACTGAAAGAGAAAACACTAATGTGAGGTAAATAGTAGATGCTAATAAATTATGAAAATGAAGTCTTGCCATTTCAATCAACATTCACAACAGGTACACCTCTATTTTCACAGCAATAATAGGCTTTTATGGTGATATAAGTGGTTTGCCTCAAAGAGCTGATTGCATATTTTAAGAATAGGTAGGTCAGACCTGCAGAGAGTGAGCGAATGAGTAAGTAAGTAAGTAAGCCTGAGTCAGAAAAGTCTTTCCTTGAAAAGGAGGATTCTCTGATTTCAAGTCAAATTCAGTGTTGAAGAGAATCTAAATGATTGTGACAACCTGCCTTATTTCTCAGGAAAATTAAAAAAGAGAAAAGTCCTGGGACTTGCTTGAGCAGATTGCACCTGACGGGGAGGTAGTTGGCTGCAGACTAGCCATGGAACAGCTCTTATGTAAACAACAACTCTCCAGTCAAAATGCATGTAGCAGAAACCATATGTATTAAGCGAAAAACATATGTTTCTAACTAGGTCTTGGTACTTGAAAGGAAAAAAAAAACCTTTCACATATTTCTACAAGGAGATTTCTATCAGGATACTCTTTTAAGCTGAAAGATACATTGCAGTTCATACTCCTTCTGCATTCACATATACACAAGAGAAGTTGGTGAGCAGTGCAAAGATTTATAGGACTTGGCAATCTGGTTGAGTGAGGCATAGGGGTTATGACATTTGCTCTTGACACTGGCACTATTTTGTTAAATGATTTTAGTTATTTCACATGCCACTCCACATCTTTGGCACCTGTTGTGGCCTTTACATATTTCTATTGCAAGCTGTTGAGAGACCCAATGAACATCATCCACTAACCACAGATTATCCCTGCTCACTGGCTGATCTGCACTGACAGACAGATCAGGGAGCAGCTTGGTGCTTTGTCTTGTTTTGTGTCTGTCTACAGCATCCCTATACACACATGGCATAAGTTATATTAGTTCAACCAGTTCAGCTAAGTGCACTGAATTGCCAATTCTAGCCAAACCTTCCCAGAAATTCAAAGCACATTTGCCAGTTCATTCAATTTCTTGTCTTTGTAGAATGTTTTGAGGTACTAGGATGGCAGCCAAAGTGGTGCTCCTACAGTTAATGAGATACCACCTGCAGAAAGCACTAATTCTTGAACTTAGGCCCTCAGAGAACTTTTGCACGACTAGCTCTCTACCTGCGATAAAAAATTAAAAGGCTTTGTTCAAGACAAAACTGGAGTCAGCTTTTTTTTGGGTGCAATACATTTATTAAGATCTCATCATAACTGAGAAATTTAAAATGGAGATATGGAACCAGAGGCCCACAGACCCATCTCTGCTTGGCATTGCATCCTCTCCCCAGGGTTTGCAACGTATTGCAGAGGTTCCTGCTAAACAAACACAGTATTCTTTGCACACCTGGGGTAGTGTTCTTGGATGGGATGTCTCTGCACAGACTGAGCCATTGACTGGGGAGCTGCAATTCATTCACCCGGGCTTCTAATTACAAATAGTGTGCTGTCCAGACACACACTGTTTTAACACACAGCACAATCCAGCTTTCTGTCCTTCTAAGGAGGGAAAGATGTAAACGTCCCCTCATCCCTTGCAGCCCCCCAAAAAGGGAGGTAGCACTCTACTTTTTCCCCAAGGACTAACTAGTGGGGAAGCAAGTTTCAGTCTGAGGGGGCAGTTGCTTAGAGAGAGGCAACTGCAGCAAAACTGTAGCCTTAAGGTTGTGTGGGCTGCTCCTTGTCAAGGGCCACAGCAAAAGCAGTGAGTGTAAACACTACCCACGGCCAAATGGAGCTGTATGTGAATAGCACGATGCTGTTGTCTTGATACACCAATAGCCGAGTGAATGCATTGTCCAACAGCTATGTCCTCATTGTCAAAGGACTCTGTGAGGGTGGTCCAACTCCCTGAGGGGCAGTGTCTTGCAAAGTATAATAAAACCTTTGCTGAAGAAGCAGGCAATCTTTCCAGGGATCAGGGATAACAGCTGAGAGAAGCAGTAGGAGCTGGATATCAACCCTACCATGCAGAGAGCTAAATACAAAACGTATCTGCTTGACCCAACTTTCCTACAGTTGCATGATGTTTCTGAATAACCATCATTCCCTTTCTGTTGCTGTTGTATGGGCACTGCTGAGGCTGCCTGGGAGGACTTCCTTGCCCCTCTGTGGGCATATAGCCTCACCAGTCCCTGTCCTGCTGCTGGCAGCCTGGTGTTAGCATGGAGGTGTCCAGAAACCCCCCTGAATACCAGGTGAGAGAAGTTAAGGATGATGCCTGTCTAACATAGATCGCAATGCCCTTGTCTGGCACTTGATGTCATGCATGGCTGTTACTTCAGGGCCCCTCCTGCACTGCCACCCAGTGTCTATGTGATGTCCTAATGGACACTACCCTGTGCCAGTGAAAGTGCAAGGACTCAGATTCCAGGTTTCCTCACAGCTCTTTATTTATAGAGGCAGGAGAGTAAAACGAATGTTGGGGTTTACTTTCCCCCATTTCTTTGTACTTAAAATTCACCTAGTAAAACGAAGGTGCACTCTTCTGATTCCTGAGGCCAGCACACTGGTTTTGGGTGCAACTTCACTGTTTCTGCCTTGCTTTGCTGTTGTTAGCAGACTGACTGCTGTCAACAGCAGGAGAGTAAAAGGAACACCTCTCCTTCCTTGGGGTGGGTCAGCCCCAGATATTACACTGGTACTGTATTCACTATAGCCCATTCTTTCTAGGTCTCTTCTTCAATTTGCAAAATTCCTCCAGCATATATCTAAGAAGTAAGGGATATGCCAGCACTTTATCAACACCACAATAATTGGCTTATCCCAAGCCACCTGAGGAGACCAAAAATCATACTGGTGATGCAATGTCTGGTGGCAGGAAAAGGTGCATCCTATATGTAGTGCAGCTTTAGAGGATTCAATCCTAATTATTTCATTTTTTCCACAGCTTTTTCTAAAAGACTATTTGGCAGTATTTTTAACTGAGTAATGCATACTAAAATAATTCACTATAAATGGAGGTGCAACAAGTCTATGGACTGTCTGTAAAAGTATAAAACCAACTTGCTCATATCTAGAAATGGTCCATTATAAGAGTGTGTCTTCTTATGTTTACAAATAGAAAAATCAATGAAACCCTGATATTCGTAGGAACAAAAGCTCAACACTCACATCTTCAAGCTGAGTTTAACATATCATTTCAAACAGGATAAAAAGGTGAGGGGCAGGAATTAAGAGCCCACACAGCATCCCAGAGCAGTTTCTTAGCCTTCCAGCCTTGTTTCCAGAAGATGTTCTACTGAAAGGTTTGAATGACAGGAAGAGGTTGATCTTTACAGAAGGCTACTTATGTAAGCTCCCCGCCCATGTCCCCTGTGCAGATGGAAAAATTTAAGGAGAAATCCAAAGGGGCTCCTGGTGCCTTTTCCTGTCACGCTTATGGACAGCATGACATACTTGACATATCCACAGCTTACCTTTGGGTATGATCTTTCATTCTGTGAGTAGACTGAAGGCATCATGGTGCAGTTGCAGGACTGGGAAAATGGTGTTCTTCTCCCATTTGCACAAACAGTGGCCTCAGAAACTGCAGTTACAGCTATGGCAGATGGCTGCTTTCTCAGTGCTTTGTGCTGAGTGTGGAGGAACAGTCATATGACACTGCTGCAGTGCACCGTCAGGGCTCTGGAAAGCAGAAATTTCCATGCTTACTGTTGACTGACAGTCTAGTTTGCCTTGGATTTTCATTGCGACAGCTGTCACTGCTGTAAGCTGTGAAGAAAAGCGCAGGGGCTTTGCACCATGACACTTGGATAATCTTCCCAGCACAAGGTTCATCCTAACCGCTTACGGTGAAATGGGTTTAAGTCTTAAAGCATGGTGTTTAGTATCCCTGTGCCCTCACCACTCTATCACAGCCATTAGTTGGGACAACTACAGATGATAAAATTACATACAATTTACCTCTATTGGCAAGGCTCAGTAGCAGTAATGACATCTTTATGCTGTTCTTCATCCAAACATTTTGAAATTTGCTATCTGTCACTGTTGCATAGAAATTAATCATAGAGAAATATGTTTTTATGGATATGAATTTATCTATACGGAGAAGAATGAATGCTCTGTATAGAATGTCTTGAAAAGAGAACACTAAAAAGTGCTTTAGAAAGATAAAGACATCATCTTTTAAAATAGTGGCAAATGATATTATGTGTTTCAAAGTATTCTTTCTTCACATTTTCCTGATCTTTCAACATCCCAGATATATAAATACCCTTGGGAGCCCTTTTGGAGGATCTGCAGGACATTCAGGGTTCATGGTGTCATACAAAGCTTTCATCAATAGGAAGCTGTACCCAGTCTGAGGACTTGTTTCTGATAGTGTTTGGTGTGTTTTTCTGAGCAGGGCAAATGTGTCTGAATGTTAACTAGGAAGCTGCTTTGCTCTATAGTGTTTGGTACTCACTGGGCTAGAGGAATGGTGGAGGTTATCCACTCCTAGACATCATATCCTTGCCAAAAGATAGACATCACCTCTTCAAGAGCTGATTGGTAGTCAGAGTCTATGCAAGATGCCCTGGAGATCTTCCACTCCCCCCATGGCCTACACATTAGTTAACTTAGCTGGCGCTGCCATTCCCTGAGTCGTGGTTTTGAGCTATGATTCATTTCTCTGCATTCAGTGCTGGCACTGATGTTGATCCTAAAAAAATTGTTCATGCCTGAAAGCTGTAACCTTGGGGTACCTGATGTCGGTGACATTGAATCAAGAACACCATCGGACAACTGTCCTTGCCTCTAACTGGAGAACTGCAAAAGACATTGTACTCCGTAGTCACAAAGGGTTTTTAAGTCACCAGACAAAGACTTAATTTTGCACCTCTTTGAGACATGCTGGGGCAGAAGGTGAACTGTCAGATTAACAATGTTGCTGTAGAGATAATATAGTGCAGTAAAAATGAAATTGCATTTATAGAGACTGACAGAACATTTTTTAAAAGCTTTTTCTAAAGACTAGAAAAAATATCAAAAGCAACTTAGAAAAAACTCCTGAGGCATTTGACTTGAGGGACAGCTCCAAAGAGACATGCAACAGCTATCCATTACTATTGCGTCTAGACAAAAAAATGGACTTTGTAAAATGCTTTCTTTTGCATGCTAAGCATTTCTTCCTTCCCACAGTGTAGGTTGCCCCACCTCTGCCAGACACCAAGCACAAGCAGCCCCTGCTTGAGAGGAGCAGCACAGATGAGGGATGGAGTCTGGATCCACATAAGAAGCTGGCATTGGCAAAACTGATGTCAAGGCCTGCTGTGAAACTGAAATCTGCATCTCATTGAGCAGGTATGACTCAGTGCATTTCTGGGAGCAGAGCTGAAGCATGCTGCCAGCGTGATGTTCAGCAGCAGCAGCATGATGCTCTGGGGCAACTGGAAGTCAGTCTGTGAGCATCACAGTATCCCACTGGACTGTGTCTCTCCTGTCATGTAACTGATTGTTATGCTTACTGTCTGTACTATTTTTCCCTCCAGTCTCATTCCCTCGAGATCTTAGCACCTTCTGTAAATCTATGCCTGCACCAGGAGCAGGGCAACATTATGGCTTTCCTTCTTCACAACTTGGTTTGCTCCTTCAAAGCTCCCCAAAGTGGTTACGGTTTGGAAAACCTGGGCCAAGAGGTAGGAAGACTGGCATTGTCTCTTAGCTTGGGAGGAAGTACTTGTCTCGGGTGATTGGAGACAGCAATCATGGAAACCTACCCTAAGTCCTTTCAGCTTGCTACATTTAAGACCCACTCCCACAAGAAGGTTGCTGTGGACATTGTCTATTTATTTGAAATGTTATGAATATGCTGAAGCCAGTGAAATAAAATCCCTGAGAAAGAATTTCTTGGTTTTGCTAAGAATACAGTATAATAACATTACACAGTGTTTCAAGTTTTACTACTTGAATGACTCTTTCACTTCTCCTGCTTAATCAATACTGACGTTCACCAAAGATCCTCAGAAATCCCTTGCTAGGTCCAAACAGCAGTAACTGTTTGGGTTCAATCAATGGTTGATTAGCAGTGAAAGCAAGCAGATTAGCAGATCAAAGAGACCAATGAGATACAAGTTTTGTGTGATCCCATGGTCTTCACATGGGATTTGAGACTACATCAGTTTGAGTTCAGCTCCTTGCCAGCTCTCAATATGCTTGAACTAGGGTGAAATTGTATTTTAGCAGACGTATTATTTCTTAAAATTTCCTATCTGTCTGTCTGCCCATATACAAATACATGCTTATATCGACAGATGGGGGTACCGATTGGGCAGAGGCAGTGAACTGCCTGACAAGAATTTTTGTGCTTTAAGGAGCTCCCTTAAGGAGTAGGTCATGTCCTCAGCCATTATAAATTGTTCCCATTTCCCTGCAGTCAGCTGAGCAGCTCTGGAGAAGCAATGGTGTGAACCTTGCTTGAGTCTAGTCCCAGGCCCATGATGGTGGTGCTGGCTCTGGGCCAGATCTACTGGTGCCAGGGCAACACTGCTGAAGTGGGTGGAGCTGCGTCAGTGTACCTCAGCCGGGCACACGGCCCAGGGCTCTCTCCCCATAGCAGAGGAAAACGTATCTCAATGTGGAGATAAGCCAGAGATCATGGGTCTTGTGACACGTGGAGTATACTCTCACCAAGTTTTGTCCCCTCTCTTTGCTGCTTGAGGTACATATCTTAAAAAGCTGATAGCTCTGAAGATTTATTACAGGCTCAGCAGCCCCACTTGTTCATTAGTGTCCCTCTGTGAAGAAGAGAAATTTTCCAAAATGTTTCAGTCTCTGGGAAATGCATGCAGAATTTGTTAGGTTTTTTCCTTTCATCTCCCTAATCCTGCTACCACAGAAGCTGTCTGGCAGACTGTCACTGTCCACAGGACTGGGCAGTACTGCATTGGCTGTGGTGGCGTTGGGGCATGTGTGGTCCAACAACTATGCACAGAAGCCAAGAGAGTAACCACACCATGCACCGCATACCATTTTAGGGGTCGGAAAGGAAGTTTCCTTCATATGCTCTTGGCATGACCCGTTCAAGGGCTCTGTCCTCTCGCAATAAGATAGCAAATGTGTCCAGAGTCAAAAACAGGGAATATGGGGTGGCTGGTCTAATCCAGTCCAGCAGAGCTCTCGTGCTCCTTGCTCTGAACAGTGTGAGATTGACATCCGCATCTCTGCTCTGAATGAGAAGCTGGTTTTGACCCTCCCATTGCAGCTACAAGATGATTTAGCTATGTAGAAAATATCCCCTCTTCACTCAATTTCTTCCCTCTCACTCTTCGTTTCTCTCCTTGACACAAGGCATGATCAATATTTAATTTCTGTCCCTATTACACTCTCCATTGCCACCCTGGCTTTGTTACCATTGTTCTAGCTGCTACTCCTGGCAAAAAAATCAGGACATATTTTGCACAGGGCATTTTTGTAGTCCACTCTTCCATTATCCCCTTTTCCTACCTTGAATGTTTCGAAAAGCACCAGCTCTGCCTAAATAGCCCCCCTCCCTGCACTTCAGTGAGCTGGGCTGTTTTTCTCACAGTAAAGCCCAGACAATGAATCACAATGGCAAGAACTGGCTCAACAAAAGCACTGACTGCAGTTTATGTCGATTGCAGACGCAGCCTGCTAAACCAAACGGTGCTTCCCAGGTGCAGGGAGCGGTGGGCAGAAACATTTGTCTGGGATAAGCCAGGCAGCTATCTGCATGTTGGGCTAATCATCTGGAGTGTTGCTGGTTGATCATTATTTATAAGAACAGCACAATACTATGACATAAGGGTAGCCTGTCAGCGCGTCTACGTTTCCAGGCGGCCTGCTGAGTGTCAGACTCTGCTTTCTGCTCTGGCAAAGTACCCTGCTGCCTAAAGATGGTGCTGACTCACTTTTTTGCCCTTCTAAGTAACAAAAGTGAGAGGTGAAGCTTTTTTCCCCTGCCCACTTCTTTTGACCTCTTTGGCCCTTGTTATAAATGGTATCATTAGTCGTGCTCTGCCATTATGTCTTCATAAACCTGTGTGCTTATAAAAGTGTGTTCACCTTTTCACTCCATCATGCACAGGTTATTCGCATGCTGGGATATCTGGGATTTTCCTTTTCCAAAGTGTTTTTCCAGGGCTTATATCTGGATGAACTGAGATGTGGGGAGATAAATAGTTTATTTTGAAAAAGCTTAAAAGAGTTCAGTTAATCTTGTAGGCTTCTAATGGCCTTTTTGAATCAACATAGTGATTTAACTATGCAGCTAAGCCCCATGTAATTCTTTTTCAGTTCTGAAATATTTGAAGTTTCTTTATTTAATAAGGAAAAATTTATATTAACAATATGGGATAATGGAAATTAACCCAAATTTTACATGGTATTTTGGTCTCCAGGAGGTACAAAACAGAAAACAGACTGATTTCCAGCAGCTAAACTATTTGCTCCATTGAATGTCTCCTTGTAATAGGCTGAGCTGAAGGCTCAGAAGCACAAATTGATGAAATTCAGAAAATAACAAGAAAAGGGGAATGAAAAACCTGACTGGAGAGAAAAGGCTTAGGAAAAATCATTCTGGTATATTGAGAATAAGCTAAAGCAGAGGCAGTGGTACTACTTTCAAAGTAAGACAAATCTGGGAGGGGGACAGGAGTAGTAGAGAGAGTATGTTACATAATCTACTATCGATGGACCTCCAGACTTCACCCATTGCCTTCATAGTTTTCTCTTAGCTTCCTTGGTCTGCTAGAGTGGATCTCACCTCTTCTTAGTGCACTGCAAACATGGAGAAAGGTTTGGGGACGCACCTCTCCCTCTCCCTTGCTCCCTGCAATCTGGCCATGAGGAATGGGAAGGAAATTGAGAAATGTCTGATCCACCAGCAACATCTCAAAGGCATGGGCCAAAGAGAGAATACACAAACACAAACTCCCTTGTCACTTTTCTCAACAGTAAACTTCCTCTTAGCTTCTGCTCTTTATATCTTTGGCATCATCTTTATCTTCGACTTTTCTCCCTTCCTGCAAAGCTGCCTCTCTTCACTCATTTTGTGCTCATCAGCCACTCATTTTATGTTGAAGGTCTTGCTTGTCAGTTTACTTCTTCTTATATCTACTACAATTTATACACAAGCTTTGGAGTAGCATAAAAAAGTTACATGTGATGAGAATTTGAAACTCTTAAAGTTGAAAAAAAAAGAAAAATTAAGAAAGGAGATAATAATAAAACATACAGCAATGAATCAGATTTCAGACTACACTTCTCCTTCCAGATGAGACAAGGGAGGCTCACTGGAGCACCTTTAAAACTGCTTATGGGGGATGAAGTCTGTGGTACTCATTGCTGCAAGATATTGTGGGATCTAATAATGCTGTGAGGCCATGAGTCAAAGTATTTATGGCTTAGATTTTCAAAGAATATAGGAATGTTCTTTATTCCTATAAAGAATATAACTGCAGAATTAGCATGCATTTATTTCAGCTGGAGGGAGGAGTTTAAATCCTTTAAAGCAGATTTCTTTTTTTCCCTTTGTTTCATGGACCTCTCACTTTCCAGTGGAAGTTAACACAATTTGAAATTTCATGTATTTCAACCAATGTGTAGCTAACTTCAATCTCTTGATGATATAGATACTCAGTGACAGTAATTACTCTGATTTAAAACATCATAAAGAGCTGTTACAGCCTGATATTTTGGGATTTGATTCCTCATTTGCAAAGAAATGGCTGAAATTGCTCTTCAGAAATTCTTTGTGTTGCCTCAAAGGCTGTTTCAATCACAGGTTGTCTTCAGGATCCAGGATAGGACAACATTTCTTCTCCATTGAGATAATGTGGCTGAAAGTTAACATTCAGAAAAGCATGTGTTAATTGTGAATTCAAGACTGAATCCCCTGTCCCTGAATCACTGAAGTAATTGCTCAGCTGTCAGGTTGGAGACAGATTTGTCATCTCCACTAAGGGTCTTCACAGGTGGCCATTCCCATTGCTTATTTCAGGAAATTGCTAGTGAAACTGACATTTGGGCTCTGACAAACATCCCCCTTATTTTCTCTGTTGCAAGGCTCAGGATCTGACAGCTCATTTTCAGCCACAAACTGGTCCTGGGTTTCCAGTGTGTCAGGATCTTCTCTTACCTGAGAAACATAGATTTGGAAGATGTTGAGGAAAACCTTGGTTTTGACATGTTCAAAGAGAGCTGTTATGTTCATTCCAGACCATTAAGGCATGGGAAATCTCAGGAAAGAAAGCAGTTCTTCACCTGCATTTCCAGGTGACACACAGTTTTTAGAGTGTCTGGGAAGTAAAACCAAACCACCCTGCTGTAAAACTTTCTGATTGCAGTTGGGGAAAAAGGTATTTTTCTGCCTAACATCCACTGCTTCTCAGTAGGAATATACTAACTTCATTTTTTTGCTCCCTTTTTCATTGTCCAAAGATAAATACATGTATGTGTATATTGAGTGTGCTTTAATAAAGTCAGGCATTTACAAAACAGTGTCTAAAACAGTAACCCTTAATAATTAACATGTATGAATAGCACCAACATATTGAAGCCTTCCCTAACTCACTTCCCAATGTGTCCACAAAGCTCTTTTCCCTGGTGTTTTTTGTCCCAGTTACACTAGCTGTGCAAATCCTGGACTGATTTGTATTATCTTCCTGTAGGATGCAATGCACTGGGTATATCGTCCTTCAAATATCTTCAACAATTCCTTCAATTCCAAAGCATGTATTAGATCAAGTTTTGTGACTATTTTTTATTTCATTGTTCCTGTTATTGTGCTTCTCATTGCACAGAGCAAGAAACTTTCAGCAGTTGTCAGAGGCTTTGCAGCCTTAATAATTTGGTTGACTTATTCTGAAAGATGTGTTTTAGCATTCACAGCAATAAATGAATGGATGACTTTCTCAGTTGTTATGCTTTTGATTTATACGTCAAACCAGAATTTTTGTCTTTGAAGTAAGTTTTTTGATTTAGGATGGCAAGAAAGATTGGTTGGTTTCACCCATTCATTGGTTATGTCTTGCCACAAAACACATGATGAGATGACTGATGACCCAGTCCCAGTGAACTTTTCTGTATGCCACACATGTTGTGTCTTTGTGCTTTCCTTTGAATTTGTGCAACATGGACCCAAGGGCATTCTTTTGATACTTGCTGCTAACTGGAGCTTTAAAGTAATTTTTCTGACCTATTGTGTCAGCATAGGTTGCTAAACCTAGTCATCAACTGAACCTGAAATATCTTGCAGTTCTGAGTTTGGGCTTCATGCTCCTGCTTCTAGAAATCCTTGCAGTAAATTGTAAACACTAGAAACACAGAAAAAAAAAAGTTTTAAAAAGAATTTGTATTGAAAAGAAGTGGATGTGACAAGTAGTATTGGCATTATTTTAGAAAATGAAGAAGTCAGCACAACTGCACTGCAGGCCAGAATATGATACGAGCTGCCAAATCATCAGCAGTGGTGACCAGAAAAGTGCTGGATGGCTTTGGATGTCCAAGTCTAGCTGCTTCTGCACTTTGTGTCTCTAAAGGCAGGGAAGACGGTGCTGTTATGCAAAGTGGGAAGACAACCAAGGAAGGGGAAGATGTGGAGACTTTATTGACACTGACATTCACTATAATTCCTACCATTTGACTACTTCCACCTTGATGAGGAAGCACTTTAAATCACAGAGATTTTCAGGTGTATGAGGTGCCAGCCAGGGCTTCTCTTAAAATAGGTGTGAGGGCTTCTATGTATTTTGGGCAGTAAGCTTATGGATATGATACAGGATCTCCTGCAGTTTGGGTTATGTCACAAAGATGAACTTGTGGTTTCTACTGATCTTTCATGTGCTTTTTGGGATCCTCAGAGTCCTACAGCCTATTGCAGGTTAAAACCTCTATGTGGGTGAAGAACATGTTGGATAATGTCTGTTATTAATGCTCTGTGACAGTGGAGGTGCATCTCCAGCAGCTTCAGCCTAGCCCTTGGTGCTCCAGACATGGGCCAGAAATTTCCCCATGGGCCACCTTATTCCTTTATTCCTTTGCACTGACTTTTCTGTGAAGTGTCAGTGCTGACCACCCTGGGAGACACTATGTTAGTCTGGACTAACATGGATTTGAAGGGTCTGAATTAATCTGCACTCTGTTCTTCCTCTTGCAAAGGATTCCCTGAACAGCAGTGCCTTCTGTTACAGTGTGAGAGGATGCTACTGACTGTCTTTTCATCAACCGAAATACCACCACAGCTAAGCTGCTTCCCATACTGCCTCCTGACTTGCTCGGCAGCACTCTCTTTTCGTCCCTGCACAGTTCCTCAGCTGTGCTAGAAGGACCTAGCCTCTTCATCCTAATGGTTCCGTGTTCCCTCCTCATGTCCCCAGCTCTCTGTGGCTGACACCATGGCCTCCTCTTCTCCATGTCCTACAGCCAGGGCCTCTGCAATGGTTATATACATATTTACTGTTCTGCTTTGGTGAGATTTTCAGGTGCCTCTCACCTATTCAGTGATCTCAGCTCCTCCTTTCTTCCATCTTGGTCTCCATTTATGTGCTTGTATTTATTCATCAGGCTATCTCCACAGTCCTCTGCCTGGTCCAGCAGAGAACAGTGCAGCGTTTCCATGTAAAGCACGATATTACCTAGGCAGCTGAGATACAAGTGGCTCTGCATCAGCAAAACTGTGGATGAGGTCTGTGTTTCTGCCAGAAAAGCAGAATCTTCTGTCTCCAGAAATGCACACTGTCCGTTATTAAGATTTCTACCTCTGTACTTCTTTAGATTTTCCTCTGACATTTAACAGCACTAGCACCTTGAAAAGTTAGTTAGCTTAGCCCTGCAAAGTTGCTACAAATGTGCTTTAAATCTCAACTACAGATTTCATGGGGAATTTGTGCTTGGGAAAACCTGACCTGCACTTTGTGGGAAGCTCTTGGCAGAAGGAAGTACAGCCAGCCATAGACAACTGGGACAGGATGGAGCAGATGCTTTGTTCCAGCACATGGATGTTCCAGGCTTGGTTTGGGCTGTGTTCTTGGGGGAGCAGCCTGAAGATCCTTGCAGTGCTTCAGCCTGTGTTGCCTCACTACTGATCAATAGAGAATTTTTACCCCTGGAGTTTTCAGTTTTTCCCCTGAGACAATATCAGCAAGTGGCATTTCAGAAACACAGGTATTTGCTTTACCCTCCTGCCACTGAAACCACTGAGTGTTTTACCCTTGGGATCAGTACAAGGAGGATTAGGCTCATACTGAGCTCTTTTGAAAATCCCAGTCTTTAATGAAGAGAAAAATGGGATGTTGATGACTGTGTTCTAAAAGCGCTTCAGAGAAGACAGAATTTAAAAAGCACTGAAGAAAACAAATAGAGTGCTGCAATTGCCAGTCTGACCTGCCATTTCATCCCCAGATGATAGTTTTTCCTCTGTGAATGATACTTTTAATTGCTTGTGAGAAACCATGCTTCATCAAGTGAACATTAATGTGACTGAGCAGAGACTACAGAAAAGCTGGTAATCTGCAGTAACTGAATCTGGCTATTGTGAAGTTGTCTTTGTGTTGCAGTGTGATAACAGAAAAAAATAGGCCTATTTAGTGATTAACACAGAGACAGACTAATTGCCTCTTTTTTTTAATGTGAAGACAGTGGTTAAGTGAGCAGTCGTAGCTCCGATAACAACGGAAAATAATTTTGAAAGAGCAGCTGTTACCTCTTAAAATACACTCAAGTGAAGCACATGTTATATATTAATTGAAAGAACACTTATCTAGGTGAAACTGTTCAGTTTGTTTTCTGTGGGAAGGTAGGTTAAGATGTCATACAAGTTGGAAAATTTAATGATATCCTGCTTGGTTATGAAATGAAACAAAACGGATGGCATCCACCCTTTGAGAAGCCAGTACTCAAGACAGTCAAGGATAATACAGCCCTTACCCTCTGAAGTTTTGTTAATAGTAGCTACAGGAAGAGTCAAAGATATGAAGTCCCATGTTTATACTAGTTCATTAATGTTTTGGGATCCTTCATGCTGAGTTGGGGTTTTGCTCTTTTTCCCCCTGCCTGCATGGACTTTTGCTTAACAGTGCTGCCACTTAAAGTTTTGTTCAGATTGCCTTTCTCCTCTTTCCTCATCTTCCTTGTTCCCAGGGCTGCACACTGTCTTCTGTGGGCTGATCCAAAAGTCTGATTTTTGTCACGTATGACTCATGCACACACCGGGCTGCCCCTGGCACATGTGCAACCACTTCAATGCATGTCACTTTTCCATGTTTCATTTCCAGCTAAAAAGCAAAAAGAAGAAGGAAGTTCCCCCTTATGGAGGAAGCCCAGAGGTTCCTGATGTCTGCTATTTCATTTGCTCTCAGTGGATAGAGGAGGGAGTTAAGGAAATCTTGTGCCTGACTTCTGGTTCTTTTTCAGACAAGTGAACAGCAGCCCTGGAGAAAGGTTCATTAATGCTGGTAGGGTTGGAACAAGACTCCAAGCTTTAAACACTCACCTCAGCCCATCTCTGGCTGATCCTGGACTCCAGTTCATGGAAGAAGGTGTGTGAATCATCTTTGCCTTCCAACTGTGCTTTGAATTCTTTACGGGTCAAGTCCAGCTCATGACTCTTTAGACAAGCTTACAGTAAGTGTGAAAATGCATGGTGCAGAGGCAACACTGATGCTTTTTAGCTGGTGGAGCTCTCAAAAAAAAATTTACAGGAAATATGCGAAAGAAAGAGTATGTGTATGCGTGCACATGCTTGTACACTACAACAAAGGTTTAAGAGAAAAGAAGTAAAAATCAAGAACAGCAGAGGTTATTCATTATCAAGATAAAACTCTCAAGGCACAAATATTTAGCTGTCATATGCTGGAAGAAGAAAAAAATGTCCATAAGCATGTATAAAAGACCTTGCAGCTTTTTCTGACATGCTCCATCTCACTCTTAGCCTGAGCTGCCATATGTCCATCTCTGTGAGCTTGGAGACAACCAACTAAATCCCCACTGCACAGATACACAAATGCATGAGATCTGTATGGTTAAGATTTAGTTAAAAAAGAAAGTATATAGACACTTGTATAATTTATACAGTTTATAATGTTACTTACTTGGGATCTCCCAGTCTATGCCCAAGGTCACTGCGACATGCAGGTAGCAACTTGGACAGAGTGTTAAAGGGGCATGTCAGAAAAAGGCTATATAGTCCTTTACAAGGACTCTGATGGACCTTTTTTTTTCTGTTTTCCTGCATTAAAAACCCTCTTTTTTTTTTTTGTCTTGGCAAAATCATCTTGACAATGAATTTCCTATACTATTCTTGATTAGCACAATGCAGGTCTCTTTAGCTCTGCTGTGTCACACTACCACTGCAAGCCAACAACAAAACAAAGAAAGGTTTTAACAGTGTTTATAAAGGTCTGATTAGGGTGGTCCCTGCTGACGTCAAGATGATGGGCAACCCACCTTGTGTGTAAACTGTGATATATCAGCTACTGAGAAGCCCATGGGACATCTTCCTGGGCTAAGGAAGACAAATTTGGGGTTTAGTTCAAGTATGGGCAGGAAAACAAGTCTGTGACATTTTGTTTCTATGCACACAGGGTCAAAAGAACATCAACCCCTGGGAAGGGAACGGGTCACAGTGGTACTGGTTTATGGCCAACACAGGTTAGTTTTCAAAGCTAGTAAGAGCTCAGTTCTCCCTTGGTCTTCATCTTTTCCTCCCAATTACATATTTTACCTTATGGTTTTGTTGGGGGTTTTTTTTGGTTTTTTGGGTTTTTTTTAATTTTTTTTTTTTTTTTGGCTTTTTTGATGCTGCCAAGACTCAGCTGAAATGGGCATCCGGGGCAGGGAACATGAAGAGGTGGAACATACTCAATTGAACTGTAATTTTTATTTCCAACACTCGAGGGCACTGTTGGTTTAGTTTTACTGCAGTCTCGGTGTTTTACCCCCCGCCCCCACCTCTGGCAAGCCTCCTCTCCGGATCCCACCGGGGAGAGCCTGGCCTCCCCTCGAACGTGCATCTTTTGGTGCGTTTGGTGTCCAACTTGGGCTCCCAGCCCTCAGCTGGTATGGCACCCTTCCCTGAGATGTGGTATCCTTGGCTGAGAGTGTAGAATACGAGCTTGCCAAAATCAGGCAATTATACAAAAAATTGTAAAGTTTGTAAAATCAGGCCCGTGGCAGCACTTTCCAGCTGTTATGGTCACTTCACATTGAGTATCTAAACAGGGATTTCAGAGTAGAGCTTCAGGACGTTTAATTTTGATGCCTCACACTTTAATGCATCTTCAAGTCACACACTGTGGACGAGGGGAATCTTGTTTTTCTCAAAAACTGATTTTTGGCATGTTCAGCATGGCTGTCCCATTGCTGTGCTACTTGATTCTGCCATTTCAGTCTTGCTTTTTGGCCCTTGTGGAGGTGATGTGGCAGTTCTTTGCGTCAGGAGAAATAAGACCTTCTCTATGTGCAGTGAGACATCTTTGAAGACTTTAAATGTTGATGGGTTTAAAGCACTTAGGTTTATAAATAACAAAGGTTTTCTTATGGAGACCACCTGTGTAGGACCAGTAGGAGATTTTGAAAACGCTGAGTTTGTGTTGTCCCCGAATAAATAGTTAGGAACAATTACTGCATGTTTGGACATCTTAAACCAATCTAAACAATCTTACCACATTTCTGCATCTGCCAGCAGATAAGGTAGACAATGTATGTGAGAAAATGACAGACTGAAATCTTACAGGCCCTTGAAAAGGGGCATTTGAAAAGACACTCAGAGCCTATGGACAACCAAAGCATCTTCAGGAGTACGTTGTCTTTTGCCTTAAACATACCTCAGCACCTTAAAAAGGTGGGAAATGGCTGCAGGCTTCAAATACTAGGGAGCACCTGCTCACCGCCCTCGTCTCTCGCAGAGCAGCCACTCTGCAGTCCTTCTCTCTGGCATGAGACATAACATAGGCACCACTTGTCAGCTTTCTCCAATTAGTATGGCACCATTACTGGGCTCTGTGGGCTCTGAAGAAAAGTTGTGGTACCTAATCTGTTTTTAACTGTCAGAGGGCTAACGGAAATGCTGAATGACCCATTTTTTTCTGAAGCATGAACTCTCTCCAGCCAGATGTGTGCAAATTGGCTTTCCCCTCACACTCCTCCCCTAGTCATTTTCTCTGTGCTTGGAAATATGCTTCTATTCGTGCATGGATGCAGGTAGTGATCTTGGCACTAAGTGGCAAAAAACATTCTCTGGAACAGGTTTGCTGGGCATCAGGGACCACACAATTGTTTCTGTCTTTTTTACTGCTGGTAAACCTTGATTTGTGTTTGAAACCATCTGTGTGGCCTTATGGCATCATATCCTGTTACTTATTCTTGGAGATGTAGCAAAATATTTCTAGCAGTCAAGGAGGCCAGCAACAGATGAGGTAACTCCTGCATTTATCAATGGCTTACTAGCTTTAAGCAGCAGGAACCACAGGAGAGGACATATGCATTATATCTCTGCTACAGCTAAGCTAGGTTGAACAACATCTGGTGTTGGGTTAACAGATGACAGATCAGTCAGATGTTGGTATGAACAGCAACATGCCAACAAGTTAGCACTATTAACAGCACTTCACACTCCACTCCTTCCTAAAGCTGTTTAAAAAAAAAATGAAACTAGGTAAAACTAAAAATTACAAGGTCAAGTGGACCTGGTGTGCTTTAAAAGTTGAAGGCTGAATTTCCAACCTTCCTAGTGGCTTGGAACTCTTCAACAGTGGGAAGACAGCTAGATACTACTTACCTCAAGTGCAGGTAGAAGCTCTGATACTTACGCAGGCAAAGACAAAACTTAGTTTTTTGCAAAGACAGACATTAATCCCTCAACCTTGGCCATTTCTGAAACAGATACGGATAACAACAGCTAATAGCCATGGGATTTAGGAGTGCATCACCTTTGTGGCACCAGTAAAACTGAAGCATGAATCCAAAATCAAGAGTTTTTTCACTGCTATACAGGAGAAAAATGAAGGTATTTTGTTCTTCAAAAGAAACCAGGGCTCTGCTGTTTTGAGTTTCTCAGAAGAGTTTGGTTCAGACCCTGTATGTAACACAGCCAACAGACTGACTCTAAAGGGCAGGGTTGGGGGACCATTTTGATGTCTTACTTACGAAAGGTTCTTTGATTTCCCCTCCCTCCTCCTTTCTGTAATTTCAAAGGAGACCTTGATGCTTCTGTACTCCTTTTCTTGCAGGAATAGGGTCTCTGCTGTCACTTCCATTTCATGGACAGGAACTGAGCACAGTTTAGACTTCTTGTCACTTTTGAAGGAACAGAGAGCTGAAGCTGCCTTCCCTGCTCAGGGAGTGAGCCTTCATCTGAAAGTTCATCACTTCATGTAGTCCAGTTGGTGCAATGATATCATTCCTCCTGCTGAGCACAAAGACTTTTTGCATAATTTTTTCAGACTTTTTACTGGTAGTATGTTGTTGCTTTTCAAATATTAGAATCAAATTTTCCCAGCACTGAGCTACTCTGTGGGCTGAGATGAGCAGCGACTCCAGCAGTTTCCTAGTCTCAGTGCACTGAGACTGTGTATTCAGTGAAACTCTTCCTTTTTCCTCACCTTTGAGGAGCCTTTTATAGAGCATGGTCTCTCTATCTTTCAGGAACTTGGGGAGATGTGGCAGATTCAATCCCACTACAGTCAGGTGCATATGCGGGAAAGGGGAGGGCAAAGGGGTAGCCTGAAGGGGCTTTAGGGCCCTGGCCATGCTGCAGCACAGAAAAACTTGCCCAGTGTCAGCCCCGCTGTTGTAAAATCTGGAGATTGAAGCCTGCTGGGAGACGTGACTGAGTAGACAATGCCATGGAGTCAGAAGAGCTTATCAACTCTCACTCTTTCTATGTTGTGCATGCAATTTCCCTCCTTACATTCTGCTGAGTGCATTGTCCACCAATGGAGTAATTTCTAGACAACTTGGAGGAAAACTTGCACTATCATACAAGGGACACGTGAAGCACCCTCCAGAAAAGTATGTACAACTGCCAACCTTTGGGAAAGCAGCCCCCTCCTGCACCAGTTTTGGTGGAAGCATCAATCAAGGAGTGCTTGGCTTGCCTCACCAAGCAAAATGAAGTCTCAGAGAAAGCATGTTTAGCAGTAAACCTGCTGGGAAATATGTAGAGGAAAAAGAGCCGTTCAAGCCAAAGGACAACATTTCCACTGGGAAAAATTTTGTAGGCTGTCCTAGGATGCACAAATGGCAAGAGTAGAAAGGCTTCTGGTCTTGGATGAAAGGACATAGTGGCAGGAGGGAGGATAAGACATTTCTGGTATTGTTAAGGTGGAACTTGATCCCTCACTAAGCAAGCATGCCGTGTATTAGCATGCAAAACAAGATGCTGGAGATCTACCCCAGATGCCCTGATAACCTCCATCTGTGTGTCGACCAAGTGATTCAGCACAGGGAATGTCCTCGTTCTACACAAAAACAGTGCCTGGAGCGCTGTAAGCAATAGAAAACTTGAGCCTTGGCCAGTATTAATAGCTTGAAGACACGGCTGCAATCCATACAGTTGTGCATGTTTCCTGCTCCAAACCTTGTTTCAGGCCACAGAAAAATACCAGGCAAAGCTCAAGGGCCTTAGCAGCACAATGTGAGATGTGATTTTTTTGTGGCAATGACTTCATTACAATGAAAACCGGATGGTAGTCCTAATGCAGTGATGAACTGTCAAATTTCTTGTGTCACTCAGCCTCCCTGGCAGAGGCTGGTAAGGACCACAGAAACATACTGGGATGCTTAGCAGACTGCTACTCCAGCTGTGTCATGTATACCACTTTTTCCCTCCACCTTCTCCCATGTAACTTAGCAGCAGCTGATTAGCTGAGTGGTAAGCCCATGAGCTAAGGGAGTGTATCAAATATGTCACAAGTCAGATCTTCACAAGTACACATATGTATCAGATATGTCCCAAGTATCAGATGCATCACAAGTCAGACCTTCTAGGCCAAATTCAATACATCAATTTCACATACAAGATTAAGAATGCACAGCAGGCCAACGCACAGTGATTTGAGAACATGTCCTGTCGTACTTCTGGAGCTTTCACTCTGCCTCTGGATGTTTTATCCATTTCTTCTTGCTTTATTAGGTATCATTGCATACAGAGATGTACGATGTCTCTGAAAAAGGACTCTAGCGTGCTGTATGGAAATGTCAATATTGTTGATGTTAGTCGATGTGACTTCTTGTCTTTCTAAATGGTGGTGGTTGTATGTCACACAGCACATAGTGACAAAACTCTGAAAATGAGAAAGGCACCACTGGTGACAAACAAGAAGTCCAGACCCTTGGCTAGAAAAAAAAAAGCAGAAAAACTTTCTGCTTTTCCCCCAGTCTTGGCAGCAAGTACATTAGAAACCCACCGCAGGACAGTCATTGGGATAAAGTCTTTTGGTAAGTCAACACAGCAGTGCTGCCATCAGTTCATAAAAGTTTTCTTCTAATACCCATTCTAGGCAATTTGTCCCAAGTTGAGCAGGACTGTCCTGTACTGCTCAATCCATTCCTCTATTACTTCATAAAACTGCAGAAAGTTCTTGGGCTCCAGAACATCTTCTTGGACATTTGCTTCCACACACTCTGAATTCCTGCT